>NC_057795.1:40434304-40629911 GCF_018294505.1 Triticum aestivum
ACACACTAAGACTCCATCTCTCTCTCTCTCTCTCTCTCTCTCTCTCTCTCTCACACACACACACACACACACCCCATACGCACACTAAGACTCCATCTCACACACACATGCTCTAGGAGGAGCATTTGTTCCTACCACCCTTCGTCCAACCTTACCCGTATGATAAACAATCACCTTAATTTACTTGCATAACATGGACAAATTCCACTTTACTTTAGTAGTCAGGAAACTTATCATCTGCACCCTTATAAAAAAACGAGTTGGCGATGATGGTATGCCTGCCATCTTGTAATACAGACCATCTGATCTATATCTGACGGATAGAAAGCAAACTATGATAATTTTACAAAAGATACCCGCACCTCTCTCCACATCCTTATCTCCCACAACCTCAATGCTCAGCAATTAAAAAAGGAAGTCTCTAGAACAATCTAGCATGGTGGCCGCTGCCGCCTGCCGGCGCCGTCCATCCCCATGCCTCTGCCCATTCCGACCACCAGTCACCACCACACTCCACTCCTCCTCACCTTATCTCTCATCTTTCATTTTTTCGATGACATTCTGGAGATACCAGTTTTCCCATAAAATTCTCGAGATATCATTAGTTTTTATACATGGGATTACACCTGCATGGATCAATCACAACAGGTGTTTTATAAAAGAATGCATATTGATGTTCCGTGCAATGCACGAGCATCTTGCTTGTAATTATATAACACAAATCATGAGCAGGAAGTGACATTGTTTTACACAACCAAGTTAACATGGCAACGCAAATCACTAGCTAAAGTAAATTCCATTATACTTATATCCTGATGCGAAAGGTTGAGTACATGTCCGAAGAGTAGAGTCGCACACACGCACTCTGTCTCTCAGAATCTCTCTCACACACACACCAGTTACATGATGCCCACTTAAGCAGACACTCGTATGTTATAATTTGTGCACCCGCGGATACACGTGATGTTGCGCATTTATTTAAGCCATGGACCGGAACAGTAGCTCCATTTATTCCCCTCCCGCTGCCTCTTCTATGGTCGCCGTCGCCCGGCAGCAATGGACCGGCCAAAGGTAACAACATACGCCATACTCACGCCGGAGCGGCGCTTTAATATGGATATTTTATTGGTCATGCATGCATCTTTTTGTGCTAGCACTCCTATATAAGGGTTGACCGGTCGCTTCCCGCGGACGTGCGTGGGCGGTGGAAGAGGAAGGAGAAGGGAAGCAGGCTGTGGAGTAACATTTTTTGCCACAATTTCTTAGAAAACTGAGTGCAATAATTGAGTAGTTTTGCAAACTACCAGTACTACACCTGAAATGGTTCAAAACCTATATTCCCTTGCCAGCGCACGCTTCCTGCGTGAAACAGTCTGCGTCGCCCTGGAGCGTCAGTGCCGCATTAATGCTCGGCCAGAGCGAAGACGACCTCTCACTAGCGTCGGCTTTGAAGTGGCGCGACGGCCGAGAGAGCGCCGCTTCACGGTGCACGCGACTGCTCCGCATCGAGACTGACCATAGGCCCTGTTTCGATCCATGGGTTAGAGTTAGTTTGAGCTAGTTGAGGCTCAAATAGCCCTAAAGTATTCAATCATGAGGGTTTAAATTATAGCAAGTTGCACCCAACCCACCAAAAAAAACTATCCCACCCAAGAGGTGCTAACTAGAGATATTTCTCATTGAGACCACTGAAAAATCACTTTTCTCTCTCCATCAAGTGCATTTATTGTCAATCTAACCCTGTCACCCAAACACCTCTTTGGCTACAGTTATTTCAGGGTTAGTCATGAGTTAGTCTAACATCTAGCTGGTTAGAGTATCAAACAGGAGCAGTATAGGACATGCAAGTTGCTCAAAGCATACAGTCAAATTCGTACGTGAAATGATTTTTTTCTTTTTGAAAACGGAATGTGAAAGGAATTTTTTTTTAGAATGCTCTTGGCATGTTGCTGACATGTGATGAGTTAACCGACCTCAATAGACGACAAAAACGCTAGCCCGCCGCACTTTGAGAGAGACGAGGAGGGAGAAGCGATACATGCTGCTGGATTACTAGAGATAGGTGTCGCACGGAAGCCAAGAAATATGGTGATAGCATGGGCTAGCCATGTAGTAGTATGATGTAACTACACTGGGCTGTCGTGTTTCGTACTCTTCCAATCCACTGTGGATATGATTGGTTGATTTGATATCGCCGAATAATATTAAATATTATGAGTGCAGGCGCTCCACCACGAGGTTCCTTGCTCCTTCTCGGTCGTCGGGAATCTATGTTCTTCCACTCTATTTTTTTATGTGAGCTGTGTTCATCCTTTTGCCAACACACGAGACATCTAGCATCAAGGTGCACATGTTATGCAAGGATCGTTCCATCTATATGAAGAACACATGGGACTGGAACTACGAGACCGGCATGTACCTAGGAGTGGACGTACGAACCTGAGTAATGTAGTGTAGTAAGTGAAGTAGAAAGGCACAAATGGTATGAACATGCGTGGCATGTAGGGTGTGTTTGGTTGCGTTCTCGTCTCAGCATAGTTATTCCTTCTTCATGCATGCTCAACTCAACACCCCTCTTCATGCATGCTCTCTTAATGCATGCTTCTAGTGTATTTGTGCTAAACTAGTGTGGAATCATGCACCCTCCATACACTCTATCAAACACCCAAAAGTAGGTCAAGAAGGGAACTCTTGGGCGGCATTTGTCTCTTACTACGTACTACCACTAAATGTTGTACGTGCAATGCACGGTGATGTTATGGAGTACGTGCCTGAGTACACTACTACTATATTAGTTGGAGGCACATATTAACTTTTATATTTGTTTTCGTGTATGTCCCGAGACCTTCCAACTAGACGTGTCTTTCTCTCCAGGTCACACTTTGTATCGTTTATACCACTAAGTACTACTACGTGTGGTCTCCGACCCAGAAGTGGAAGAAGTGGAGACGCTCTATCACGCTGTTCTTTTTGCGCTGGGCTCTACCATGTTGTTCATGTCCCACTCCTTTTGCTGACGTGTGGGACATCCAGCACGTGCCGTGTTTGGCACTCTTCATCATAAGAGTTGAAACACTAGCATTCATCAGAAATAAAAAATAATTATAAATCAACAGTGATACTATTTTTTTTGAGAACCAATCAGAAGTGATACTATACCACGCGGTTTCCTTGCTCCTCGATATCAAAAAGAATACTTTCGTTCGCGAACATGTGGAACGTCGACCATCCTGGTCCACTTGCCATGCACGCAGAACTCCAAGGGAGAGTCACCCCGGTCGTCGCGCCGCAGTAACAATGACTAATGAGCCGTAAAATCACAGGCCCACTTCCCACTTCGAAGTTGCTCGGACAAAGGAACCATCATGACTTCGTTGAATTACGCTTCTTGAAGAAAACTACTGTACCAGCAGTACTGCTAGCTACAGTAGTTACTCCAACAGAGGCCTCCTTTCGTTCATAGGAAATGAATTTTATAGGAATATGAAAATCATAGGATGTGAGATGACATGCATCTCAATTCCTATGGAGAAAGAGATGACATTTGATGCATAGGATAGGAATTTTTCCATTTAGTCTAGGCTAATGTACTGGTAATTTGCTCTAAAAACTACAGTAGTAAATAGTAGTACTGGTACATGCTCGTACTCAGACACAGACACACACACTAACTACTAGTACCACTACTTCTCACATGCTGGCCAGACGCCGTCGTTCACCTTCCCGGCTTTGTCGTCGACACCCCACCGTGCTTGGATCTCCACCGACCTCTACGCAGCAGCGCGTGCATCCTTTTCTTTCTTGCGGCGGCGGGCCTCTCTTTTCTTGAGCGCTTTCTGACTTTTCCGCTCCCTCTATGCGGCTTTGGCCACCTCTTGCTCTACCGCCCATTCGGCCTTGGCATCTTCAAATTCCTCCCACATAGTTATGAGGTCGCAAGCGGTAATGAAGTTGGCACGGTGGGATGCCATCGCTTCCCTACAATTTTTTGTGCGGTCGTGGGCGGCGAGGAACTCGGCGCGGCGGGATGCGATCGCTGCCTTACCTGTTAGTGTGCGGTGGCATGAACGACGCTTGGTGAGAGCACTGGGGTGGAGTGGCCGGATAACCGTATAGTGCATTGGTTTGTCAAGAGCTCAAGGACAGAAGACGAAGGAAATTTGGATTCCCCTACAATCCTGGTCATTTATTACCGAGTAAAATGCATTGGCGGTCATCGAACTTGTCTTGATAGCCCACTTTAATCATTGTATATGAGATATGGTGATTATACGGTCACTGGCTCAGTGTATAGCTCCGTATTTGTTTGGTTGACCAGTCAAATAGTCTGCATGCGCCTCATCAGCTCGTCTTCTTTATCTATCTACGCGGGCCTACCTGTCAATGGAGAAAGAAATACTGTAAAAACCAAAATTATGCGTATGTGGGGAATCAAACCACGGACTCGTCGCTGCAACACACCCTCGTCAGCCAAATGAAAATGAAATACTTTGCGTCAGACACTCACGCTCATGCTGTCAAAGCATGCTAATGCATGCACGTCGCCCTCTAAATCAAAGTCCTGCTCATGGCACAACGCCGAGCATTACTATTTAGACGTTTGATGGAGGCCTACGTGAACGCCGAGCATGTATTCACCTGGATCAACACCAAAGGTTATACTCGGAGCGCCTTGCCTATGTATATCGTCCATCACAACGACAATCTATAAAACAGCCTAGCTAGAGAGGGTACTATGGTAGTACGGTAAGGAGTATGTACTATCGTGAGCGACCGATCTTAGTGCCACTGCACATGAGTGTGTGTCTGATCGATTCGTCCATTATTCGTAAGTCATGCATGGTTGTGTGGTGTCTATGGTGGTCATGGAAGGCTAGGTGGCGACAAGAGCGGTTGTCAATACGTGCCGCATATGCTTCAAAGGCTCATCATCCATGAGTTCACACTTTACCACCGCGCCAGCGTCTGACCACCCTGGACTACCGAAACCCCTTCCATCGCTAGCACATGCTTCCCGCCTGAAACGGTCACCGTCTCTCCAGAACGTCAATGCCGCATTAACTGGACTTAACTGCAGGTGCAATTGGTGTGTCACTGACATGCGGGCCAGATGCCCGTTGGGCCCACATGTTAGTAATCCAACGCATCTGCAGTTAAGTCACTGAAGCAGCGTCCGCGTTCACGCTCGACGAACCTACTCCGGCGTCAGTTGTCCATCTGTCTGCCGCGGCTCATTGCCATTCACTCGCTATATTAACTTGAGCCCCAGCTCCCAGCCATAGCCAAAGACCCACACCTTATTCTCCTCCGGTCCCTTCCTTCTATCGGCACCACTCCAACCATGGACTCCTGGCGCTCCGAAGCTCTCTTGGACGTACTTTCGCAGGAGCAGACGAGGGACATCGGCGGCTCCGCTCCGTGCGCGCTCCAAAGCCCTCTTCGACGTACTGTCGTAGGAGCAAACCAAGGAGATCACCGGCACCCCCCGGGCCACCCTCCGCAGGAACGACCACGAAGCCGGCCCGCGTGCGCGGGCGCAGCCGGCAGCGAGGAATAGTAGTACACGGTAGGTCGCCGCTGCTCTGGTCCTAGGAAGGCCACCGCTACTCCACTCAGTCGATGCCAAGCTTGGTGGGGTAAACATCGACGGCCGATTAGCTGCTTGACGGCGACGTGGAGGCATAAATCTTCAGAACCTTGTGCTCTGGAGGAGGAGGTTATCGAGGCGGATGAGGAGGAGGCAAAGGCAATGGCTGGCATTCTCGGGTTCATGGTCAGACATGGTGGTCGGGCGCCGGCGATCGTTTAGATTAGGTTTACAGTAGGTTTTAGTATGGTTTGTGCGAAATATGTAATGAATCTCGTCCAGTTTGTAGGAAACCTTTTCGGAATGTAATGAATTTCATGCGGTCAATTTAAAATTTGCTTTGTTTGCAAGAATTTTCTCTGGTTAGTTCATATAGTTGTCGAAAGGTATGCGGGAAGCATCAGATGGCATCCATCAGTGTCCTCGAACATATGCCGGTGTAAGTTTGTGGGCCAGCGCTGGAGATGCCCAAACTATCATGCTATAATCCCTAACATTGTTCCATTATTTTGCAGGGAACAGTTATCCCTCGATCAAAATCAGATCCGCGGTGTTTCGCACTCCTCCCGCGTAAGAATGGAGCTAGTGGACGACACTGTAGCACATCATATCACTCAAACTAACCCACCTAACGAGCGGGAAAGCACCACCCTCGTCATTTTGTTCTGGATTTCTATCGATCGATCGCGCAAAAATGTTGCGCTTCGCAAGTTCTAAAGGAAAAGGCGGCACACTTACGACTCGTACGTGTCGCACCCCCGACAGTCCGGCTCACACGCCGCTCACCAGAGGGGACACGCGTTGTCTTGCAGTTTCACCGACATGTGGGACTGTAATTGAATAAACCGTCGATAGCCGAAATCTAATCGCTCGGCGGGCGTTGGCTGAGAAGAGAGAAACGGGGGAGGGAGAAGAGATCGCCCGCCCGCCGCACACGGACTCCAAGAAAAATATGGTGATAATGTGAGGTGGGCCATGATGGATTCCGGACTGCTTCCGGAGCCCGCTCTGACCGCCCTGGCCCCTCAAGACACCAGCTTCCCTCCGCATGCATGCATAGCAAGTACTAAAAAACTGGGCTATAAGCCCGCTTGTGTGTAGGAGAGAGAGGCATTGACAAAGTCAAGGAGTGGGCTTTGTAAGAGCCCGTCTCTACACGTGCTCCTAGGTATAAAAAATAATTCTAAAATAGCATTAAAAAATTGTGTCTAAAAAATAAAGGTTAAATACACTTGAGAGGAAATAGATAGAGAGAAAGTGAGAAAAAGTTGTACCCTTATAGCCAACCTTATAGTCAACAGTATGGTAGCATTACATGAGGAAGAAGTGGTGCACATGCCAAGTTCACTGGGCTACCGTGTTTCACACTCCTCCGTCGTAACAGTGGAGACAATAGCTTTCATCAAAAATAAAGAATGAATACTCGTTGCTCGTCCTCTTTATCAGAAAGAATACTTTCATTCGCCGACATGTGGGACGTCGACCATCCTGGTCCACCTGCCATGCACAAAATTATCCTGGTCTACCCCGGTCGTATCGCAGGCCCAACCTTTCCCACTGTATGTTGTTCGGACGAAGGAACCATCATGACTTCGTTCAATTCCGCTTCTTCAAGAAAACTTACTGTACCCGCAATACTGCTACCACACGCGGAGACTAGACGGCGCTGTACCACGTCTTATCACGGAAACCCACTAGGCCAAACTATCCCGCCTAGGTCATCTATTTTGGAATGGAGGGAGTACGTCTCTCCACTGCTATGATTTTTGTGTTGTACTTTTGCTACGATTTTCCTACCCTATGAACCAAATGAGGCATGAATGTATCAGTGTCGACTGTTGTTTGATCGATGGCTAAGCCTACAGTTTTGGTAGCAAGGGCTATTGGTCGATCGACGACCGGTAAGTAGAAGCATACCACGAGCTCATCATCCCCAATGTTTCTCTTCGGTGAGTGTTTTGCAAGTACTATAGCTCGCACAGTAGCTAGCCTACTAACACCAAGAATCATCAAACAAGCCCTGCTGATATGATAAACAGTTCAAACTTACATCTAAGCATGCCATATATTACATCAAAAGCTGGTGAGGATACATCTGTTTCCATAACTCGGAGAGGGTTCGCATGATTCACTATCAAACCAAAGTAGCAAGTACCACCCACACAAGACAGTGCACTAGCCCTAAGATGGTTTGATAACACGCATCGTTCTGGTAATTAAACACAGGGCAATGCAAACTACCCTGAAGGATTAGTGCGACCAACTGTTTCTTCTCATCGATCTCTCGGGCAATGACCACAGCACGGACAGCGGCATGGGAATCGATCTTTGGGGCGATGTCCACAACACTGACCACCACATCGGAATCGATCTCTGGGGCGATGTCCACAACACTGACCACCACATCGGAATCGATCTCTGGAGCGATGGCCACAGGATGGACAGCGGCATCGAAATCGATCTCCGGGGCGATGCCAACAGGACGGGCCGTGACATCGGAATCATCAAGGACGTCCACCGGCACCTGCACAACCCTAACATATTAGCAAGCACATTGCAAATAATCAAAAACCACAACTATGGTAATAAGCCTTTATTTTTTACCTTGTGCAGCTCACCGGGGGATCTCATCCCTCCGGGGGCCATCTCCTCGTCCTCGATGGGGGCCATCACCTTGCCAGGGGAATACTGCTTCTCAACGGCGAATATCTCTTCAAACTCGGCCTTGAGCCTCGCATAGGTGGCCATCAGAGTTTCTGGGGTAGGCACGGTGGGTCCCTTGATGTTCTTCCAACTTTCTTTGAGGAGTTCGTCCGCCAACGTCGTCAACTCTTTGGCCAGTGCTTGTTTCTTGGAGATCTTCATCTCCATGGGTTGGCCAGCCAACATGGTCAACTCGTTTGTCGGTGCTTGCTTCCTGGAGATCGCTGTCTCCAGTGGGTTGTCCGTCGGCAACTCTTTGCCTAGTGCTCCAGGATTCATCAATGAACTGACAAACAAAAAGCAATTGAAATGAAACCACAATCGCAATGAAAACGGGAAAAGAATAGGATGTGAGAATCGGTCGGTGCTTCGCAAAAAGAAGATTCTTGGAATGAAAATATAGCAGCATAACTGATTCGCCCACCTTTCCTTCGTCGGTAAAGAAGAAAAATGGCAGAAGTGAGTAGCCTGGAGTGAGGTTTTCTTCAAGAAAGGGAAGAAAGGGCTTCAACGAGCGTTCCAGTGAAATGATGGTTGCATCGTCCAGTCCAACTTGGAGGCCACCTTATCACTGCTGGTAAAGGTGTGGGTTTTGTGATATGACGGGTCATTACGGCCACACCGGGGTGACAGGTGAGTCTCTACTGTAGCACCTCTTTGTAATTTGGTGGATGGCACGCGGGCCCGGATGCTTGATGTCCCGCATGTAGATAGAGCGGCTAGTCATATAGGAGTGCTCAATATTGTGCATCGCGACCAAGGCGGAGAGGAAAACGAGAGAACTACGTCATTAATGCATGAGTTTAATTAGGGTAGTTTTGTAAAGTACGAGATACATTCTTCCAATCGCAAAATGCCTTGGTTCATGAGATTTGAGATTTGAGCCCTATAAATCGGAAGGGAGGGAGTACTGCACGCAGTGTAGTCTAGTCATTTGTTGAAATATCTAGAAAAGGCAAATACTCCTTTCCGGTTTACAGGGCTATACTACTCCCTCCGTCTAGGTGTGTGAGTCATCTTACGAAAACCAAATAGTCCCAAAACACTTAGGCGCGGTGCATTAACTTCTACCTTGTTTCTTGTTTCTTGACATATCAACCAATAAGAAATGAGAGGTGTGCATGCTTTTAATGACTTGCAGTGGCTAGTTCATTGCATGCAATGCTATTAATTAGCAAATAAACATTGGTGACCCCATGAGGAAACGGTGCTAAGCACGTGGACCTATGCAGAATGAGTATCAACCAATGGATGATGGAGTTTAATTGCTAAACAATTCAATGAGGGAAGCTTAGCTACAAATTTAACGACTTACTCATCTAGACGGAGGGAGTAGCAAGTACTAGTACTATAATAGTGGGCTCAAATAGCAATTTTGTCTCATGCAAGAGCCTGGCTATACGCTTGCTCCAGTGTTCGCAACTGCCACGTTCGGGTTGCGCTTGGCTCTTCGCCTCTTTAAGAAGACGAACAATGATGTTACTCCTACTTCTACAGTATCGAATCCACTGCTGCATGTCCATCCACCTTGTGCGGGAGGGATAGCGTGTAGCGAAAGCTTCTACTTACTACTCCTGCCTTTGCGTCTATGACAGGTGGGCCCAACAGGTGGTTGGCCCTCCTGTCATGGAGCCAAAGGCAGTTGCAGTTAAGGCACCGGAGCTCAGTCCACGAGGGAGAGGGCGTTGTAGTAATTAAATTTCTCGGTCTCGTACGAGTTGACGCGACACATCAAAGCACTGCACTCGATATAAATCTTTTTACACATTTCAAATGAACTACAACATATGGATGTATGTAGACATATTCTGCTTCGTATGTAGTCACTTGTTGCAATCTCTAAAAAGACTTATATTTGGAAACGGAGGGAGTACAACGCATGCATGCATGCCGTGACTTTTCTTTTGATACTTGCATGTGTTGATTTGATGCACCTTGCCAAATTTTCACTATAAATCTTATATCTTATATCTTATATTTACTAATTGGAAGCACCATACGAGGTTCCACCTTAATCCTTCAAATTAAGATTATTGTCCGTCCGATCTTGAGTTTAACTGTCTAAAGCCATTGGATGAGGTCTCATGAGTCCTCACGTCATGAGTCCACGCGTGATGTACAACCTCCCACGTCCTTTGTACCAATATGTTCCACGAATTCAAAGAATATCTTCCTCCACGCCAGAAAAAAAAGAGAGCATCTTCCACGCTGTAAAGAAACAAACAATCCCTAGCGCACGCCTTCTTCGCTCGATCCTATACCCCTGCCTAGCCGCTGACGCACCATCTACCCATGCAGCCCGTGCTCCTCCTCCTCCTCCTCCTCCTCCGGTGCTCCTCCTCCCATGCCTTCTCCACGCTTCATGTCGTAATCTAATAATTATGATCCAGGCAGCCTCCCGCCGATCTGTTCGTCTGCAATCTTTGAATCTCGATTGCGCCAGCAACGCCGCAAGCCATCTTGGCTTAGGATAAGGTAGTTCCAATCTCAGCTTCCATGCCCGACGAAACTACAGTCCAATGCATTCGAGAAGGCGGTGCATCGATGGCAGTTTGTATCAGATTTGATAGTCACAAGCCATCTTGGCCGAGGATAAGGTAGTTCCAATCTCAGCTTCCATGCCTGACCAAACTGCAATCCAATTCAGTCGAGAAGGCGGTGCATTGATGGCAGTTTGTCTCAGATTTGATAGCCGTCATTTTTGGTGAAGCCGCCTGTTAGATTGCTGGTATGCAAGGGGCAAGAAGGGAGCATGTTTTCGTTTTTTGAGGATTTTTTATGTTGTGCTCTTGCAATTTAAGATTTGGTATATAATGAGAAAGTACAGCCAATAGTTATGTTCTGAGAGATTTTTATGATATGCTTTCTTTAATTGCAGACCTACGTATTACTTGGATGGCTTGGATTTCTAGGTGCTATACAATTCAAAAAGGGATTCACTTCACCAAAGACATGGACATACTTCTGCACAGGTAGCTCAGGTACCTCTTCTAATTTTGTTGAAAAGCGGGTTAGTTATTTGGAGCATTACATGGTTTGTTCAGTCTACATCTCCATGTTTCTTAAAAGCAAAAAATACATGTTTGTTTAGTGGATCTATTATTTCAATTTTATGCCCATCTAATGACCCAACATGATATGTGCATCTTAGAAGCACAAACTATACTTTATTCTGATGGAATTTTTTGATAGTGTGTTTCCAGACATGGATTGTATATGTATGCATTCAGGAGGTCAAGTTAACCTCTTGGTAGGATTTAATCATATTTTTCTGCTTGGTTAGTTTTAATATCGTACTTTTTAAATTGATGTACTATAAATAATTAAAACATAGGTGAGTTGATTGTTGTACAGTTTATGCATCTGTTGTATGGAGCAGGGACTTGCTTAGTAAGAGTTGTTATGTAATTAAGATCTGGCCAAATAACACTAATAAACTTCCTAGAAATTTGTGTGTGCTGACCGAATCCATGATACTAAACTATATGTTTCAAGAATGCCGCCACTCGAATTCGAACCGAGATGCTTGAGCTCTGCTTCCTAAGAGCAGCGTGTCTACCAATTTCATGTAGTTCATATAAATATGTTATACATGCATATCCAGACTTTCATGCATCGTGAGCAGATAACTTCAGTGTCCATTGGTTTCTTTAACAATATCAGAACCAGGCATACATCTCATACAATGGGTTATATATTAAAGTAAAGAATCATGGTTTATGCTTCACATTCATATTTAAAGTGGGTCCCCTCTTTTCTGCAACTCTTCTTTTTTACATAATATGGAAAGTTCTGTAGCAAAAAGGACGCTCACTGAGCATGTGTTACCGATTACCTAATGATAACCCAGGTGATGAAGAGGATATCAAGTCAAGAGCCGCCGAGGAGGATATATGTGGCTCGATGAGCTTCTCATCCAAGCCGGTGCAGGAATTGGCTTCATACAATTCTATCTTCTTAACACTAATTTTCTATTTTTGCATCATGCATGGATGATGAGCTCATATAACTTCAGAGAGTATGGATCATATGATTAGTTACAAGGGGGCTACGATAAGAAAGGATTACTGATGCTTACCATACATTACGTATATAGGCACACACAGTTTGTTATTGGTATGTATAAATATATGGTCTATGTTTTCATTTTCACCATGTACGAAAGAGAGCAAAGCCTATCAAAAACAGGAGGAGTGAACTACATCTATTGAATCCATGATTTGCTATACTAATTAATAGGGGGGAAAATTAGGCTACATGTATGGATAATGTTATGGGCAACCTGTAGATTCCTAGGCAAGTACAAGGTGGTTGCCTGCCAGCACACTACTGTCCTAACTAAACTGGCATGCATGTAACACAGGCACAATACTAGAGAAGGATTCAATTTGTATGACATTCAGAAGACGATTTTCACAAATAATTGTCAGTTTAATTGTTGTTTTGACAGTGGTCTTCGTGCCAAATATATTGTGTGAACCATTATGGCGAGCTGCATGTAAAAATTATAGAAGGAGAAGCAACTGAAGTCCTAAAGTATATTACTTGGACCAGACGACCCAGAGTACTAGAATAGGGAGTTCATGCCAAATATGCATCAGAACGAGTGGGTAGGAATTGTAGCTCAGGTTCTTTCTTCTTGGTTTTGTTATAGAAATCTTGCTGTGATAGCACACAAAAAATGCTAGAGCAGTACGTAATGCAATAAATTTATGTAATTTAATTTATTATAGCAACAACAACAAGAAAAATAGAAGGCGAGTTATTTGCTAAGATACACAGATCTTTCTACTGTAGATTTTTCTATTATCATGTTTTTTAAGATAGGAGTTATAACATATAGAGTAGAAGGTTCTTCACCATATACTCCATATCGTTAGTTTTATTGCAGACTATTACATGAGAGTAGATATCCTTGAATTTTTATTATATATAATTGACACTCGGATGACCAAGAAGCTATTATGAATTATGAAGCACAGAAAAAGGGGTAAATTACAACTTTCAGTAGCCCCTTGGTGGCTTACACTTCTGATTTTGTGACAGCTGGCAACACCATGCCATTGTATACTGCTACATGAGTGTGCCGCAGGTAAAATTGATGTGCTACATGTGTGTATAACTCTGAATGTCGGCCCGTGTAACCCTAAAAATTAAAAGAAAAAAAAAATCTATTGATGCTTCAACATTATAGCTTTCTAGGTAATCTTTCGGCATGTCTATGTTTTTTTCTACTACACAAGAATGCATATGGAACTTGGTTACAGAAAATGAAAATGTATCTGGAACTTCTCTCTACCAGCAAGCCATTTTGTTGTTTAAACAGTCCATATTTTGTGGATTTCTTATTTCCTAAATACAAGTCTCATTACTTTTAGGACATCTAATACATGAATATTAGCATCCAACTTCAGTGCTACTATTATAAACAATCTATAACATGGCCAATACAAAATGTAGTAGTTTTTTTTCTTGATAATGATCACAAGAGAAGTGACCAGGCATATTCGATGAATACCGGCCAATAGTATGATATGAAAGCATTCTCACCATGCTAAATAGATACTAGCTCCATATTTTTAATTATTCTTCCCTTGAAATGTCGTTTTATTTATGTTTTGAACTCAAAACATGCGACATTGTTTACCCCCTACAACTATCTTCATGAAAACATTACTAATGTGTGTTACTAAGATAGAAAGCGGTAGAAACAAACGATGCATACATTTGTCTTTCAGTGTAACTTGCGAATAAAGGTATTTTGCAGTTTTTTGAACTGAGCTCAAAGGACCCACTCAAGGTTTCCACCCACGCACACAATATATGATGACATATTAGTGCCACTAGATTTAGATGGCAGGAAATCATAGAACAATTGTACTCACGCCATAATGAAAGGAAAAGGTTGTATCTTTTTGTGAAGGAATATAAATGTATCCCTCTAGAATAATGCACGATATCTAATAATTCAGCCCTCCGGGACACATGAACATTAGAATATTGGTGGATATTGTCAGTTATCATGCATTATCAATTTGTTTCATTTATATGTAATGTGAGTAACATATCTAGCAACCAGTCTCGAAAGTAAAACAATGCGGTATTAGTGTAATATAATTAGTAAACCACATACTATATGTAAATTTCTAATCGGGGACATATTCAAAACAATATATCATTTGTGCTACATGGTAACCAATATGCATTATTGTCTGTTATGGTTGCAATTATTCCAAATTATATAGTAATTAATTTTATAATTCTCATTCCAATAAACATTGCATACAAGAAAGATATTATGGTAATTTCAACTTACATACATCTACCTACAATATGCTAGCCCGTGCGGACGCACGGGTTGACGACTAGTTTAACTAACCTAATTTTCATGCATGTCACAAAAAATACGGGGCTGTTTGGATTGTGACTATGTTTGTATTATGTTGCCACATTATTTCTCCCATACTTGCCACACTTGCCTAACTTAAGTTGCTCAAATTGTTAGACACACTTTGGCTTGCCTAAGGGAATCTTGCCACAATTTTTGTGTCTATGACATGTGGGGTTCACTGCTAATAAAAAAATTCTTGTCTTAGGTGTGGCTAATAAAAAAGACTTATATTTCGGAACGGATGGAGTAGAAATTATAAATAATCATGCATGTTGGGGCAACCCACGTTTTCGCTAATTTTAGACGTGGGCTTGTTCACAATTTTTACGAGGGGGTGGTTGTTCATTTAATGGAGGGACTTGTAGTACCAGACTTGAACGATACAAAGTGCGACCTGGCACACCGTAACACCACTTGGAACAAGCGCGTAGCTATCTCAAAAAACAATCAACTAAAAAAACCACGACCTGGCATGTAGTACACAATTTTAAACGATTGTTTTGATGGAGTGAAAAAGGAAAACTACCCCACTACGTATATATAGGCCGGAGCCTCCGTGCTTGTTTGCTAGGGTTGCTCTATTCACACACACTCTCATCCTCTCCAGATCTAAACAAGATAGGGGTGGTAACATTGTCTTTCTCCCTTCAAAAAACACTGTCTTTCTATCCTCACCGCTGGTTACAGATCCGGACGTATCCCCCTCCATGGGTGAAGGGGAGGAGGGGCAGAGTTTAGGCCGTCGTCGACAGCGAGGGAGGAGACCCACTGTCGGCCGCACCGTTATCTCTAGCCGAGCGCCGGCGCGGGAGGTCCTCCGATCCCTTCGTCGTTGCCTATGGGTGGATCCGGCCTCCCGTCGCCACCTATCCACATCCCGACGACCTTCAGGTATATCTTCGTTCAAAACCGCCTTAGCTCTACTTCCCCAGCTCACTACATTGCTGCATGTGGATTATTTTCTACCTCTCAGCCCCTCTCGATCGGATGGCCAATGTCACCTATTTTTTTCTTCTATTGTTAGAGGTAAAGCTACTTCATGGAGTTGAATCTTGTACTGTACTTGGTTCAAACAAGAAATAAAGTGGGGGTGGGGGAATTTAGTATGTACATCGGACTTGGTACAAACAGGAAGGAAAGGGGGTGAAAGTAGTACAAACTGTTCATCCAACCGGTCTCTTGCTCGAAAAGGGAAATATAGGGGTAACGTTGTACACAGTGGTATGACCAGGACTAGATTTGCTATCCACACATAGGTGTAGGTGGATAGAGTGAACAAAAATGGGACCAACCCAGATATGTTTCTTGGATGTTTGTTTCTCGGGGCAACAAACTATGAATCACCACTTTATGCCCCTGTTTACGTACATGGTGCTGGACTGCTGGTGCACCCACTGTCACATGCCCTCATACCAAATATTTAGATGTTCTAAATCTAATGTCCCTGGTAAAAATGAAGCCATGCCACTGTTATAAGCCATGACAAGTTTAGACAAATGTTTTTGCATGTAATTGTTTTGAGACTCTGACTGTTTCCTCTGTACCTTTTTGTGCAAACAGGGATATCCAATTCACCTGGTTGCTGTTGTGACCTTTTGGTGCACTGCACAAAACTCTTCTTAAAAGAAGTGACTTTTGTGTTGTTTAACTGGAATGTCAGAATGGAACAGTTGGTTCATTTCGGTGGAACTGCACAAAGGGAGATCTGTGTTCATCATCCATATTAGTGTCATAACCTTCCTTTAGGTAAGAATGATATTTAATGCATGTGTTTATCTCTATTTTCCGACTGTCATGAGAAAATAATGCTATTTTTTACTAGTACACCTTTACTCCCTCACTGACAAAACCAATTCTAAAATAGAAAGCCAATCATGTACTTGGTTTCACCAACTGGTGAGGAGAAAGAGAAATAGAGCATGGAGAGGAAGAAGAAGAAGAAGAAGAAACAGTGCCAAGGCGATCTTGCTGAAGCCAGAGGCCTCAATCGAGGCCATTCAAGGGCTCCAGCAACGACTACCTTACATGTGAGACGATCCTCCAGGGAGCCCTTCCAGTTCTGTTGTCTCATTTAATTAATTAGGAGTACTTAAGTACCACTAATTTATTGGTGCCAATTTTTCCTATCGGAGTTAAACAAATCTTTAGTAGGACCCTATGCTGAATCATGTACGTGTGTATGTTTGTCTATGGAGGTGAATCATGTGGTTGAGCAGGGAGGGAATATTATTAGTATCATGACATAATAGTGTTATTGTTTTGCATGTCAATTTATTGCCATTGGTTCAATGAGGCAATGTTTTGCGTATTGTCCATCAGAAATTTGATGCTAATGTTTGAGTAATATGCTAATATCTTCCTATCCTTTCTCACTAAGTTAATGAAGGTTTCACCTTGTTCCTACTTGTGCAAACAGGGATCATGTTGTACCAATCATACATTTTAGTGGAACTACACAAGACAATACAATGAACTGTATCCCAGCCAGTGCTTTAACTCTGCTGGAAGTTCTTGATAATCTTTCGATATAATCTCAGCACTGGTAAACAAGAGTGATTTCAACCATACATTTGAAGTGCACAAAAATATATACTATTGAGTGATTCCAATGAGTGCTTTATCATTTCTTATGGGACTACATGAATAAGCTTTTTTTCTCATGTTGGTACGGGCCTAAGGCCTTCTTACATATTAGTTTGCTGTCATCTCTATTTGTATCGTGCTACTGTCATGAGAAACTCCTTTATCGTTGCACGTTAAAGTTTTGCAACCTATGATAAATGGCAATGCTTTGAGTGTTGAGCTAATTGGCACTGATTAAATAAACTAATACCTCTCTTTAAGCAAGACTACTATGTTGCTAACTTTAGCCATTAAGATAATGAGGGTGCTTCTATTTGTTAGTGTATGTTTCATCAACTAGTCCCACTATTACAGTAATCTCACTCTCTCAATATATGTGCCAACAAGGATGCTCGATTTTGGTGGAACTGCACAAAAACTTTGGGTGCTTCGTTGCCTCGACAGCTTCCGTCCTTTCCTGTCAGTCGCTAGTCTCGGCTAGCTTTCTTCCTTCACTATCAGTTGTTTCGCTTATCTCGGCTTCCAGTCAAAGGAAATAGTAATTGATATGCTACCTCACACAGGTTGGTACTGGTCTTTATCCTGATTATTGTGCTTGTCCTTTATTGGTAATTTGGTATTGTGCTACTGTTTCCGATTTTATAAAGGAGTAACTTGGAGCCTGAACTCGCAGGCAAATCATTGCATTGGGTGATTTCAGTAGAACTGCACAAAATGATCAGATGGACAGATACTTATGCTACTGCCATGTACTCCAAAGTTCACTCAGACAAGCATCGATGTTGACAAGAAGTGCCTATATTCATTCGAGTATCAACCGGCGTTGGGGATATAACTACTAAGGGTAAACCGCCCAGGAGAGGCCGGTTCACCCTCAACTACATTGAATCCCGTAAAGACCTAGAAGATGACGCTTTACTGATGAAGTTTAGAGGCCCAGAGCCCAAAGGCGGATTAGGGCCCATAGTAGTAAACCGCTATGATTGTATAACTTGTATTGTAAGTTAGGAAAGGGGAGACCGAGCCGGACACTTGTATGAGCCGGCCTCGGGACTCTGTAAACCGGCCGGGCGTCAACCTGTGTATATAAAGGGACGACCCAGCGGTGGTTCAGGGACAAGAAACAACAACTCGATACCCAGGCAAAGCGTATATGCTCCCTGGTCATCGAAACCCAATCAATTCCATCACAACTAGACGTAGGCTTTTACCTTCATCGAAGGAGCCGAACTAGTATAAAACTCTCGTGTCCTTTGTCCGGTTTAACCCCTTCAAGCTAACCCATCATGATGGCTCCACGACTAAGTCCTTTCATGAGGCGTGTTGATTCCACGACAACCGGCATCAACTAGTTGTCAAACTCCCAAGTATTAGGAGAGCAAACGCCAAAAATATTGCTTGGCGCATAGCCCAGAAGAACACAATCTAGTCTTTGGTCCCAACTTGTGCCTTTTGGTTATCGACAGATATGGTAGCGAACTGTATGGAATGGAGTCTAAAGATTCCAGACAAGTTGGTTGACGTGTATATTCATCTGGCACTTAATCAGTCTGCACGCCAGGGATGCTCCATTTCAGTTGAACTGCACAAAAAATTTGGGTGGTTCATTTTCTCAACCGCCTCCTTTCTCGTCTGCAATGTAGAATTTTGGCAAGCTATAGGACCAAGATGAGCCAGTAAACTAGTTGGATGAAAGTAGTGGCCAAGTTGCTCAAACCTCGCTCGGCACGAGGCCACTCTTTGAGGATAAACCTACAAGCAAAGTTCAGATTATCTGTGCTGCCTCTTATGTACTCGAAAGTTTACTCGTACAAGAACTAATTTTCGCAAGAAGTACCTCCGACTGAACACCATTTACTAGTCTGTACCCTAGGTAATTAAAGTTCGACCATGGATCATCATTTGGATGCATAGATATGCTGAACTTGTGTATATATGAATCTTTTGAGTTGTTGATAGTGAATGTTGGCTATGAATATGAACGTGTCCTGTGAACCTGAGTTTGATACGAATGTTTACCTTTTCTGTTGTATTTATGTGTGAACTTGTTAGTATGCCTACTGTGGGGTATGTGACGTGTGGGTCTTCCCAAGAAGAATTGCACCTGCTTTGTTAGGGTAGCAACGGCGCATCAACTCTTTTTAATCTTTTTATTACTCTGTCTTCCCCTTTCCCCCGCTCAACCCCTTCCGTAATGTTTTCGGCCGCAAAACAAACATAGTACTGCGTTGTTTTTGGGGGCTTGATGAAAAATCGAGTGCTGGTTTCTATAGGTTGGCCCGCCTAGCAAATGGGCTGCTGGTCCACCACGACGGACTGGGAGGCTAAAAATACAACTTGTATGGTGCAGAGGCAAGTAAAAAACGTTATCGAGAGCCATCCACTAAAAAAATCGCTCCTGATGTGCTTCTTCAGTCGTGCCGCCGGCCCAATCTTTAATCTAGTTCGCTCGGGGATCTGGTATCATTTTTTTCCAAAGGGCGAACAAGTATCAGCTAGGCCTAGTTTTTGTATTTTAACATGCTTAGCCCACGACATACAGTGACGGTGGTTTCAACTTATTTTTTGAGGACCGACCTATGGGCTTTTTCTTAAAGATCGGCAGCCCAATGTATTTTTTAATAAAACGCAGGTCTCCGTTCTATTTATCTATATATAAGAATAATAATGTTGTGTCCAATTTATGTTTTCCCTTCTAACCACATTATACATATTTATATTATTACTATTATCGTATATTTTATAGAGACTTATATATACATTATAAAAACATCCCATGTGTTATTAACTTAAAAAAGTAAATGTTTTACAGAAGTTGGCAAGGAAAATCCTGGTTGTTTTTGACTCATAGTCTTGGAAAATCCTGGTGATTGCGTACAAAAGCTTGCGAAGATTTTAATGACCAATTTAATAATAACATGCTCATTTTTATTTTGAGCAATAACTTGCTAATTTGTTAATTATATATTTATATAATGTGCCTCTCCAGTTTATTCTTTGATATTAATTGCTCCTTCTAACATAACATTATATATATAATGAGCCCAGCTAATTCGTGTATTTCAAGCAAGTGCAAATGGGCTGGGATTTCTTAGAAAATATAAATGGGCCTGATTGACGAGAAATTACTTGTTTGCCCAGCCGAGCAAATGGACTGTATATTCTAGAGAACATGGGTTAAATATATGCCACATTTTTGCAGCCTGGCATGTGGGCCAATAGGTCGAAGCCTACGCAGGGCATTGTGAACTTGGTCAACAAATGATTGTGACATCCACAGCCATTGGATTTATATCCAATGGCCGGCATGCACCTTCAATCTCTCATCTTCTTCCTCCAGCGTCGCCGGGACCGCCTGGTCCGGTCTTCGGCAGCTAACGGCTCTGCTTAACACGCATCACCGTGAAGCGCTACCCCACCGCCGGCCAGGCTATCCCTCCACCCCTCGACACCTCCTGTTATTCTCCATAGACTGCAGCCCCACGCTGCAACAGAACCAGTTATAACCCTTCTCCTCCTCTCAATCTGCGACTCCACTGCCACGTCTTCCCATCTCCGAGTCGTTCCCGTCCGGGGCCTCGCCGTCGTCCACCGCCTCGCTATGCTCGGTGCGTCTTGGTCAACAAACGAGAGTCACCAGAAGAGGACTGTACATGGAGAACCTAACGGCTGGCACCCACGAGGTCTGTGCACTACTAAAAAAAGGGCTATAGATGGGATTGACACTAATGGCGCACCAGAGAGTAGGTGCGCTATTAGTATATACTAATGGCGCACCACCTTCTGATACGCCATTAGAGTTGAAACTACTAATGGCGCACCAGGCAAAGAGTGCGCCATTAGTATCAAATTTTTTTTTGAACTAGCGCGCCTGTCCAAACATACTAATGGCGCATCCAGATAAAGTGCGCCATTAGTACTTGTAACTACTAATGGCGCACCGGGAAAAGGGTGCGCCATTAGTACCAAAATTTTTTTTGAACTAGTGCGCCTGTCCAAACATACTAATGGCGCATCCGGACGTAGTGCGCCATTAGTAGTTTTAACTACTAATGGCGAACGGTGCAAAGGGTGCGCCATTAGTATTAATTTTTTTTAACTAGTGCGCCTGTCCAAACATACTAATGGCGCATCAGGATAAAGTGCGTCATTAGTAGTTTAATCTAGTAATGGCGCACCGCGGATCAGTGCGCCATTAGTATTTTTTTTTGCAAAAGTACTAATGGCGCACCGTCAGAAGGTGCGCCATTAGTTACCTGGATTACTAATGGCGCATTTAGTGCTGGTGCGCCATTAGTAAGTGGGCAGCAACAAGATATTTTGGACAGCCCTCTCCTACCCACACTCACTTTCTCCCCACTTCATTCTCTCCACCTCCTCCTTGTCTCGGGTGCGTCCTCTTTTTCACCTCATTTCCACCATAGATTCATTCAAATTAAGTGGTTAAATTACCTTGTTTTAATAGGTAAGTAAGGGGGAAGCTATATTTATGTTGTTCTCCCTACAACAATGTGCACATGCACTTTTTACGGCCTAGCTAGATCTATGTATGTTCGTGGTGTTGCATATGTTTATGGTGTTGCAAATGTGTTTGTGTTTGGAGGTGTACCGGTATTTGAAATGCGATAGTTGCCAATATTTTGCCGGAATGTTGACTCATTTCCGTTTCGGCGAGAATTTTGGCATTAAGCATTCTTTTTGGTCCTATTTTTAGGGAAAGTCATGCCAAAATTTTGTTTGGTTCTAAAATATCGTTTTGCTCTACCCCGCAGGCGACCATGGTCCGCACGATGACCGAAGGCATCGTGAATAGGTTTTTGAGGTCCGCGAAGGCCGAGATGCTTCAAAAGAACGAGACGGAGATAAGATGTCCGTGTCGAAGATGCAAGCTGAAGAGCCTTATTGCGGACCCGGATTCCGGGCAGGTGCGGGACCACCTGCTCTTGCGTGGTTTCATGGATGGCTATCGGTGGCAAGGTGATGAAGATGACTACGAAGTCGTCCATGGGGGCCGGGCAAGAAATGAGGAAGGGCAGCAAGACAACCACCGCGGCTCGGGCGGGCGAGAAGACGAAGAATCCCCAGGAGATGATCACGACGGTGATGTTGTACACAGTCATCATGTATAAGATGCAGGACATGATGATGAGGAAGATGCCGGAGCAGGCGACGGGCATGATCATGAAGATGATGATGCCGGCGGAGTAGACGACGCTGGACCATCGATGGGCTGGGTGCAGGACCCTCATATTCAAGAGCTGCTTCTCAAGCAGACGGATAACGCCAGAGCTGCCGCCCGAGAGAAAGCCAAGATGGATCAACTTGAGTTAGACGCGGTTACTCCATTGTATGAAGGATGCAGGCCCGAGGATACCCGCCTGAAAGTAACGCTCATGGCTCTGGAGATGAAGGTAAAACACAAAATGACCAACGCATGCTTCGACGAGAACATGTCATTCTGGCACGAACGTCTTCCCAAGGGGAACAAGTGCCCGACCAGTTTGGAGGAGGCGAAGAAAATCGTGTGTCCTCTCGATTTACCGCACGTGAAATACCATGTGTGCATGAACAATTGCATCATTTATCGGGACGAGCACGCGGAGTCTACCATATGTCCGGTGTGCGGCGTCACTCGATACAAGAAGAGGAAGAAAGCTCCTCGAAAAGTGGTGTGGTACTTTCCGATCACTCCTCGTCTGCAGCGCTATTTCGCGGGCCCTAAGGTAGCAAAGCTCCTGCGCTGGCACGCGGATAGGGAGGAGAAGAAGCGAGAAGATGACGCAAATGATCCGGAGGTAGATAAAAAAGACAAGATGCTGAGTCACCCTAAGGATGCGAGCCAGTGGCAAGCGTTGAACTTCGAAGACTCGGAATTTGGGAACGATCCAAGGAACATCGTGCTGGGCGCGAGCACCGATGGAGTCAATCCGTTTGGCAGCCAGAGAAGCACACATAGCACCTGGCCTATGTTTGTGTGGATGTACAACCTTCCCCCCTGGTTGTGCATGAAGAGGAAGTACATTCACATGAGTATGCAAATTGAAGGGCCGAAACAACCAGGGAACAACATCAATCTGTATCTGGGGCTGCTGAAAGAGGAGCTTGACACGCTGTGGAAAACGCCAGCCAATACGTGGGACACCGCAGAGAAAGAATATTTCCCTATAAGAGCCGCACTGCTCACGACGGTGCACGACTATCTCGGTTACGGATATCTCGCGGGGCAGGTAGTCCACGGATTTTCTGGATGCGTAAGGTGCATGGATGACACAACGTATCGCCAGCTAGATAGAGATCCCGGGTCTTCGAAAACCGTGCTCATGGGACATCGAAGGTGGCTTCACGACGATGACCCGTGGAGGAAACGCAAGGATCTGTTCGATGGTGAAACCGAACCCCGAAAACGCCCGTGTACGAGGAGCGGCGAGGAAATAGATAAGCTGTTGAAAAATTGGAAAGACTGCCCACTGCCGGGAAAGAAGCAAAAGGCGCCAGAGCCGGGAAAGAAGCGAAAGGCGCCAGAGCCGCTGCTGAAGGTATGGAAAACGAGGTCTGTTTTCTGGGACTTGCCGTACTGGAAGATCCACCGTGTGCCTCACAGCCTTGATGTCATGCATATCACGAAGAACGTGTGCGAGAGTCTGCTTGGTACCCTGCTCAACATGCCAGAGAGGACCAAAGATGGGCCGAAAGCAAGGGCAGACTTGAAATCAATGGGCATCAGGCAGGAGCTTCACGCTAATGATGATGATGATGATGATGATGATGATGATGATGATGATGATGATGAGGCGAAGCAGGACACAGAAAGTCATTGCAAAGGCAAAAAGTCCAAGAAGACCGGAAATGACTACCCTCCCGCGTGCTTCACTCAAAGTCAGGAGGAGATCGAGCAGTTTTTCACCTGCCTCCTAGGAGTAAAACTTCCTTACGGTTACGCGGGGAAGATAAGCAGATACCTAGACCCAGCGAAGCAGAAGTTCAGCGGGATGAAGTCTCACGACTATCACGTGCTGATGACACAGATACTTCCAGTTGCAATCCGTGGGATCATGGACACGCACATCCGTGAAACACTATTTGTCCTATGCAACTTCTTCGACGTCATCTCTCGGAAGTCGATTGGCGTGAGGCAACTCAGAAGGCTACAGGAAGAGATCATGGTGATACTATGCGAGCTTGAGATGTACTTCCCGCCCGCATTCTTCGATGTTATGGTGCATCTGCTGGTCCATATAGTGGAGGATATCATCCAACTCGGGCCGATGTTCCTGCACAGCATGATGCCATTCGAAAGGATGAATGGTGTCATCAAAGGATACGTTCGCAACATGTCACGTCCAGAAGGAAGCATAGCCAGGGGCTTTCTGACCGAAGAGTGCATCTCCTACTGCACGAATTATCTAGGCATCGAGAACCCCGTTGGTCTGCCCGTCAACAGGCACCTCGGCAGGCTCGCTGGATGGGGTTACCGTGAGGGTCGCCGCGAAATGCATGTCGACTTTGATGGTCGACTCGCCGACTTTGAAAGAGCAAACCTAGTCGCGCTACAACACATAGACGTGGTCGATCCTTGGGTGGTACAGCACAAAACCTTTATTAAGAAGACGTACAATGACCGAGGCCAACAGAGGATGGATGGAGATATACTCAAAGAGCACAACTCATGTTTCACGCGTTGGTTCAAGCAGAAGCTTCTGTCGTACCCTTTACATGAGGATTCTTCCGCGGAAGAACAACTCATATTCGCCTTGTCACAGGGCGCCGAGCACAACCTGATGACCTATGAGGCGTACGATATCAACGGCTACACATTCTACACCGAGGCCAAGGACATGAAGAGCGATGGTTATCAGAACTCCGGGGTAAAGATGGAATCCTACACTGGTAACGACAAGGATAGATACTACGGAAGGATCGAGGAGATCTGGAAGCTGAGCTACACTAGAGAGAAGGTCCCGATGTTCCGTGTCAGATGGGCCAAGAACGTCATAAAAGAAGACCGGTATTTCACCACCATGGTTATACCCGAAGCCAAATCCAAGACCGCGGGCGCAAACGTCACCGCGAAAAATGAGCCATGGGTACTGGCTTCCCAAGTGGACCAATGCTTCTTCATTACCGACCCGCCAAAGCCCAGTCGTGTTGTCGTGAGGAGAGGCAAAAGGAAGATCATCGGAATGGATGGAGTAGCCAATGAGCAAGACTTCGACAAGTACGTCGACCCGAGGACCGAACATGACGACGATGATGAAGTAGCAGCATACACCACAAGAAGAAGCAGGACCACCCTACCTAAAGGACGTCCATTCCATAGAAGAACTCCATTTGCGAAAAAGAAGGGCAAGAAGATTGTGAAGAGATAGCTAGCTAAGATCGATTGTATTTAAATCGTAGACTTCATTTTTCGATTGTATTTCATGGGCACTTTTTGAACTATCATGAATATTTTTAAATTTCATGGACACTATCCCACCTCGCCAGATCCGGTCCCACTCCATCTCGATCGCTATCCCACCTCGATCTCGACCCCCCTCCATCTCGATCGCTATCCCACCTCGATCCCCCTCCATCTCGATCGCTATCCCACCTCGCCAGATCCGGTCCACCGGCCGCCGCCGCCGACCGCCCGCACCCTCGATTCCCCTACTCAACCGCCACCGCCGACCCCCCGCACCCCTCCCCTACTCAACCGCCGCCGCCGACCCCCCGCACCCCTCCCCTACTCAACCGCTGCCGCCGACCCCCCGCACCCCCCGCACCCTCCCCCGCTCCACCGGCATGCATTACTGTTTGATGATATTTTTCAAAAAATTATTACTGTCTTATAAAAAAATATTACTGTTATGATTTAAACAAGTTTGAACATATTTAAACACAAATAAGTATCAAACAGCATTTTGAATGCATAAAAAAATCATGGAGCCTGGGAATCGAACCCAGGACCTCCTCGTGTGAGAACTAGCTGCTGACCAGTCGAGCTAGTAGAGAAGACTTGATGTGTATCAGGTCAGGTGGTAGATAACCTGTTGGCTCGAGCAGAAGTAAAAAAAATACTAATGGCGCACCTGGGTGAGGTGCGCCATTAGCATGTATGTACTTATGGCGCACCGAGGGGTGGTGCGCCATTAGTATTGTGCCGCCCCTACTTCGTATCGATCCCCTCTCTCTCCCTCGCCCTCACCCGCGATCCCCTTCCCCTCTCCTCTCCCAACGCCGCCGCCCCGCCGCCCTCGACGCCGCCCCGACACCAGCGCCGCCCCGTCCACACCATCGTCGCTAGCGCCGCCCCGACACCACCGTCGTCCCGCCGCCCTCGACGCCGCCCCGACACCAGCGCCGCCCCATCCACACCACCGTCGCCAGCGCCGCCCCGACACCACCGTCGCCCCGCCGCCCTCGACGCCGCCCCGACACCAGCGCCGCCCCGTCCACACCACCGTCGCCAGCGCCGCCCCGACACCACCGTCGCCCCGCCGCCCTCGACGCCGCCCCGACACCAGCGCCGCCCTGTCCACACCATCGTCGCCAGCGCCGCCCCGACACCACCGTCGCCCCGCCGCCCTCGATGCCGCCCTGACACCAGCGCCGCCCCGTCCACACCACCGTCGCCAGCGCCCACCCCGACACCATTGTTGAGCGCACACAGGAGCCCAAATATCCACGGAGCGCACGGAGGAGATCGTCATCATCCATCCAGATCGGCTTCTTCTTCTTCAACTTCGCAGAATCGTCGGTGGTCGTCTCTTCCTCTAGGTATGCGCCTCCTTATTATCCATTCCATGCTCCTACAGTCCCGCGAATTCGCGGCCCCAAGTAGTAGATCGTGGTAAAAATCACTGGAGGGAATTTTTGTGCTCTGCTCTGTTCGACGAACTGGGTGGGGATTTTTTCTCCTTTTCTACGATCATGCAGTTAATTAGTCAGGGCTGTTGTGGAATTCGTAGTGGTGATGATGCGAAAGGCTAAAATCTAGCGCTACTTGCACTTGGTTTGGTTCAGAGAACCCGCAAAGTCTCTCGGATTGGTTAATAATCATATATGTATGCCCTTCCTTCATGTTTGATTAGCACATGCATGTTTCACCCAACTTGTATGAATAGGTTGCTGCTTGTTAGGCACGATGGACATGGTTTGGTCAAGTGCAAATTGAAATGGGAATTGGGTAGGTAGTTAGGCATGATGGCTGGTTGTTGCTGCCCTGTTTATTTTAGTTGTGAGGACGACTAGTTCTGTTGATGTTGCCCTGTCAAATGTTCTGTTGTGAGGACGACTAGTTCTGCTCTAGCTGGCATAAACACATCAATGTGGTGCTACCAGCTCTCGAACCGACAAGAAAATTGGTTAACTGTACTTGAAAATGTGGTGCTACCAACCCTCCTCCTGCCCCCGTGAGCTCCCCCTCCTCCTCTCCTCCTCTCCCCCTCTCCCCCTCTCACAATTTTTCACATTTTTCTTCCTGGTTCATTAGTTTTAGATATTGTACATCTAGAAAAACCAAATGCAACCAAAACAGTCAGTTATAGCGTTGTTTGTCTTGGCTAGTCTTTGCTGATAATAATCATCAACTTGTTGTCTTTTCCTCTCAAGGTTCTTGAACAGAAACAAGAAAGGAACGCCCTGTGACTCTATATGTTTCCAAGAGTAGGTAGAATTTGCACGCAACCACCTGTTGTACATGGAGGTCGGAACATAGGGAGTTGAGCAAGCTAGCGGTAGTTTGACTCCAAGTCTCCTCCCGGCTGTCATGAGACGTCCATGTTGTTCTTTCTGTAGTGTACTAGAAAGGTTACATCTTACAAGTTTAGAAGTGCATAGAGGAATGTATGGCATTGTGCAGCCCAACATAACAGAACAGTAGAAGTCCAGAATTCAAAAAATAAAAACAGTAGAAGTCGCTGAGACGTTAGTTGATGATGACAAATTTTTTTCTGAACTCTACTTCAGAATGCTTTTTCTTTCTGAATGGCATGTGCAATTTATGCAAGGGAAGATCCTTGGTTAATATCTGAAACTTGGTTAATCTACTAGATAAAACTTGGTTCTATCTGAAACAAAGAAACTATACACTAGATAAAATGGTTAGTATCTGAAGGGTTAAGCTTATTTTTGGTTAATCTACTGCTTCAAGTTTGCTTCATCAAATGATGCCTTTTTGGCCATTTTAATATTTATTGAAATGGTTAGTATCTGGTACTTTAATCTTCCACAGTTCACCAAGAATCACTAGGAGTACTGTGCTGCTGTATTATGCCTATAAAAACACTTGTTTGGTCAATTAAACAGGGCATTGAAAATTGACAGGGCATTTTTGTTTTCTGTTGAACCTAAGCAATTTCATACGCTTGACAAAGTTGATGCTTTGTTCTTTTGCTCTGCTCTGCTCTTGCCCTGCATGTGCTTCTCAGTTTGCTAGCTATATCTCTAGGTTCTTGATTGGCTTCACTAGTTGATTGGTTGTTTGCATTGTCTGTTTGTGCTACTTTCCTCCGAGCACCCATGATCTATAGTTCTTGTTACAGACACAGAGTTGGTCCACTAGTTATGTAGTTTTTAGGAAAATGCTAGTAACTTGTGCTTTCATATCCTAGTTATGTTGTTTTTAGGCAAATGCTAGTAACTTGTGCTTTCATATCTCTGTATTGGTTTAGTAGGTGTTTCCTTTATTTTGTCAGTGTTAGATCATCTAACTGAATTTGTGTGTACAAGCCCTGCAGTGCAGATGTATTTTAGTGTAAGCTCAGCAATTTTCAGTGTAGCCCTGATGCTTCTTATATGTAATTACAGTATAAAACTTCCCCTAATAATAGTGTAAATTTTCCCATAATTTTTGTTACACTGAAAATAAGGCAATTAACTAGCTACTTACTTTTTTTGCCCATTGGCATTTGACTTTGTATGGAACCTGAAGCTGTATACCAACTTATCAGATTTATTGTGCTTCTTTGCCACATTTACAGCTACCATGTTGTTTTGATACAGAAACAGTTTGGTAGCTGTCCTTGAACAATGTGGTAGCTGGTATAGTTACCAGGTCTTTTTTTTAATTTAACCAAACTGGTACAGTTACCAGGTCAGATGATGCTTAGACTAGGAAGATTGCTGCTAGATGTTAATTTGCTGGTACTAGCTACAATTTGGCACTGAAAAGCAAAAGCAAAAGCCCTTGAGTTTGCTGGTAGTTTGCTGCACGAACGATACAAGTTCCCCGCTGCTTTTGAAAACACAAGCCTCAAAGGGAATAAAGTGAACAATGCTGCCCTCATGAAGATGAGCAAGGCCCTGCCTACTTGGAAAAGCAATGTGAAGAGAATGATCGAGAAAGGTGAGAGTTATGAGAAGATCAAGGAGAAAAATCCTTCGATCACCGAAGATGACTACAACGACTTCAAGATCAATTGCTCGAGCACCGCAAACTCCCAATCAAGTCAGTGGGGGAAAGAAATGCGGGAGCTGAACTTAGGGGAACACAAACTCGGTCTCGGCGGTTACAGAGTGGCGGGGCCTATATGGGACAAGGAGGACGCGGAGCGTGCCGAGCAAGGCCTACCGCCCCGCTTCGAGAAATACAGCGGTAACAAGCAGACTAGGAACTATGTCAGGGCCCGGTAGAAGGAGGACCCGATAACAAAGGAGCTTACCACGGATCCGAAGACCAGGGCGCTTGAGCTTATTCTGGTAAGGAATACACCCCCGCGTAATTAGCTCCATATGGTTGCATTCTAATTAATGAAGCCAAATTTCTAAATGGTTCACATTCCTTCCGCAGGCGACTGAAAGCAGTAGCGCGGGGTCGACTACGAGCAACCCTTGGGACACCACTCTAAATAGGGCGTTGAATGTAATGAAGAACAAGGATAAGCTCAGTAAGCCGACGTCAGCTAGTCATGTGGCCGGCAAAGGCTTGTCCACAAAATGGGGGTCATACTATACCGCTGGTGTGCGGAAGGAGAAAAAGACCAGCTCGGAAAGCCAGGCGCGCGAGGTTCAAGAACTCAAGGCACAGGTGGCGCGGATTCCGGAGATTGTCCAAGAGCAAGTGGAACAACGACTCGGAGCGACGATCACCGCCATTGTGCCTACCTTGATCCAGGGGTTGAGTGCGTGGATTGCGGGCGGCCAACAGGGGCCGCCCCCGATTCCTAGCTTCACGGCCAGCAACTCGCGGAATGCGTTGGTGGGGCCATTGGTGTCTCCGGTGGAGGCGGCATTGGTGTCTTCGATGCCGGCACGGGAGCTTAATGCACCCGGGTGTACGCCGGCCGGCACCTCTACAGCAAGCGGCCCCTCCGTCAACTGCACGCCCGCCGTTGGCGGTGCCTCGACATTAGCCGAGCTCGACGCCATCATCACGGTAACTAATTAAGCCTCTCTCGGCCGAGGACTTCATCTCCTTGCCTTTGACTGGGCATCCCTGACGCCCTACATGTTTTCGCAGGGCGCCGCCGACGTTCCATGCACTCTCCTGCACTTCGTGAACAACGAGTTGGTCGATGTCGCCAAGGGCAAAATCGTTCAACCGGGCAACCCCTTGTTCCACGGTACCCAGATGCCACCCAACTTGTTTAGGGTTCAACTGGTTCGGGTGCTGCCAGGCTGCGACGAGTTGTTGCCTCCGATTTGACCCGTCGGGGCCGACGATGATGATGTGATGACCCTCAGCACCTGCCTGAGCTAGCCCCTGCTTTGGCCGAAGAGCCAGATTCGTTTGGGGGCGGGGGACACCACCCCAAAGACAACACCGCTAGTAATGCCTGCGCCAAGTCGGCCCCATGGCAAGACCGCCGCAACGGTGCCGGACATCCCTATGCCACTGGATCCAAACATGCATATGGCACAGGATCAGAACGACTACGACGATGATACATTTGGCAACGTCGATCAGTACTTTGCCGAACATGGGTACGATGGCGACTTAATGGGGGCTCCTTCTCAAGAACCCAACCCAACAAAAGACATCCGCGATCTAGCTGGTACCGCGGAGAAGCCAAGTTGCAACAGGCGTCGTCTGCCGTTCAGCTCTCAGGAGACGCCTCCAGCTGCCGACTCCACCGATCCTCAGATAGGCGAGGTGTGAAATATTATCAGCTCAAATACACTCAAGAAGGCGGTCTGTGAGCAGAACTCGGTCCCATTACAGGAGAAGAAGAAGGCACGCAAAAGAAAGACGAACAAGGGTGCGAGCCAGCCGGCACCGAGTACGATCCGTGCTCAGGACGGGCCACCTTCACCTGAGGATATCTCGAGGAGGGTGCATGTGGCGGGTAGGGCGATGCTACCGACAAATATGCTCAATGCTGCAACCGGTGCTATGCGGAGTCTGTATGACAGTGTTCTTTCTTTGGAGAAGCGGCGTCTCAGAGAGAAGGATGTGGCATACCCGGTTTTTGCGGCCAAGGTGCCAGAGGGCAAGGGCTTTGTGGATAACTCCATCGGGGGTACGATCATCCTGCGGTTTGATGACATCCACGCTATGTTGAACCTTCATCCGCTGCACTACACCTTTGTTCGGCTATTTTCGCTGAGTATGGAGATGCGGATCATTTGCGACAAGACCCCGGACATCGTGATAGTCGACCCCTTCTACATGCGTGCCAAGATCTTGGGCAGCGCTGGGGACCGGCAAGTCGCGAGTTCTTACCTCGAAGGCGTCATTCTGGCAAACCAAGATAAGGATAACTTCCTCGTGCCTTACTTTCCCGAGTAAGTCCTCCCCTCAACCGCCCGTAACATATGAATTCTTAGATTTCGATCGTTTTTCTTTTAACATTCCGTGTTTTCTGCAGTGACACACATTGCACGCTCATCCTCCTAAGCACCAAATATTCCATGGCCACGTATTTCGACCCGGACCGTCAGTCGAACGTAGACTACACAAATGTCAAGAAGGTTCTTGATGATGTTCTCCCCGGCTACGTCAAATCTGGAGGCATCTTCACCAGGCCTATTCGTAAGTACGGCAAGCACGTGTTCTCCCACAATACGATGTTCTGCTGCGTCAAGCAGCCGCCTGGTGGTCAGAAGGGTGCCTACTACGCCATCCATCACATGCGGGCGATCGTACGGGACCATCATCAACTTCTGCTACCGAGTAGACTCTAAGATTGGGCCGCGAGCGTGTCGGCAATCCAGGACGCGGACATCAGACAAGAATTCTTTCGCATCCAGTCGGAGTTTGCGGAAATCATCCATCAAGATGTCCTTCGTACCTCGGGGCAGTTCTACCTCAGAAATCAACCGTCCAACAGTGACATCGACACAATGCTACAAATGCAGGCTGACAACGCCCGTTCTTTCATGACTCCCATGATAGACGGCGGCTTCATCCACGCTTCGGTCCCTTGAGTCGAGTCGAAAGCAGTGATGCTGTGTCTAGTTTTGAAACATCGATTGGCTCATGTTGTAATTAAACTTTAATGAACTTGTAGTATGTCTCTTTGGTTTCGAGAGTCGTTCAACTTAGATGTAATCGATGCTATTAATGTCTTGCTTTTCTCTTCCGATCGTTCTGTTGCATACTTATATATTGCTTATGTATTGTCTGTGAATTGGTACTAACATTTCGTTTGCCTAGTGCATAGCGATGCCGAAGTATGTCGTGTACAAGGGTAAGGTTCCCGGAGTCTACGACGACTGGGAGGAGTGTCGGAGACAGGTTCACCGATTCAGCGGTAACAGTTACAAAGGGTACACCACTAGGGCCGAGGCCGAATCTAGATACGCCCGCTATCTAGCGGGAGAGGGGAGGGAGCGTTGGAGGAACCGGATGAAGACGAGTTTCATCGTGATGATGCTCATCGTGATGACCGCAACTCTCTTTTATGTGATGGTAGTTTAGATGATCGATATCGACTTGTAATGTGAAGACAAACTCGCTACTCGCGGTCTCGAGACTTGTAATATAATGTTCTATCTTTGTTCGATCTTTTCAATTCGGAGACTAATATGATGAATTGTATTCGGAGACTAATATGATGAATTGTATTCAAAGACTAATCTTCTATTGTATTCGATGAATCTGTTGTTGATGTGTGCTGTCTATATTTTGTCAAATTATACATTTTGTAACCTGTGCAAAAAATAGAAAATAAAAAATAAAAAAAACTAATATTCATACTAATGGCGCATCACATGACAGTGCGCCATTAGTATGACAAAGAATACTAATGGCGCATCACTGAATTGTGCGACATTAGTATGCCGAGGCTACTAATGGCGCATCTTGCTGCCGTGCACCATTAGTATGCCAGAGCACCTGGGTATACATGGCCCCTGGGAGGCATACTAATGGCGCACTTCTGTATACACTAATGGCGCATCAGTGGTGCGACAATAGTATATCAGATACTAATGGCGCACCAGGGGGTGCGCCATTAGTAAAATATACTAATGGCGTGGTACTAATGGCGCACCGCTAATGCGCCATTACTGGCCAAATTAGGTACGCCATTAGTAGGCCTTTTCCTAGTAGTGGTGGTTGTACGCAAGGAAAGTTCCTCCTTATTAAGCTGGAAAAAAATGTTTCCTCCACCTGATAGCTGGAACCCACCGGCTGTATCTTCGCACGGAAGGAAGTGCCTCCTTGTTTTGCAAAAAAATTATTCATCCCGTTGAGAGCTGGGACCCGTCAGATTTGGTGGCTGACTTGTGGGCCTACTAAGCGGACATGTACACACGGCTTTGTGAACTTATTCAAGAATTGATTCTAGCAGCTGGACCGTTGGATGTTAATCCAACAGCCGTGCTCCTTCTTCAACCTCTATTCTTGCTCCTGTCTCCCGTGGGCGGCACCATGGCTGTGCTGCCGCGCACCCGAACCAGTCAATTTCCCACTCCTCTCCATCTGTGACTCCACTGCCCCGTCTTCCCATATCCGGGTCGTTCCAGTCTGGGGCCTCGCCATCGTCCACCGGCCTTGGTGCGCTCGGCATGGTGTGGTTAACATGGTCAACAACCGAGAGTCATCGGAAGATGACTGTACGTGAGAGGCTGACAGTGGGGACGCACCATGCGCATGGACGCATGCATTCAACGGAACGCGGCGTGGTTAAGGTGGTCAAGGAACGACTTCCATCGGAAGTATACTGTACGTGGAGAGGCTGACAACTGGGTCCACAGCCGCAACAAGGAAGTGCCTCCTTATTACGCGGAAAATAATGATTCCTCCACCTGACAGCAGGGGCCCATTGACGGGCCACCGTATTTTGCGAGAAAAACGTTTCCCCCTTGACAGCTGGGACCCACCTGACGGGCCACCGTATTTCACGAAAAAAAAGCGTTCCCCCCGCTATCAGCTCAGACCCACCGGAAGTGCCTCCTTATTAAGCAGAAAAAAATGAATACTCCCCCTGCTAGCTGGGACCCACCTTGGTGGGTGGCTGACTTGTGGGCCCACTAAGTTGACAGGGACGGAGGGCTTTGTCAACTTAGTCAATATGAATGATTCTAGCTCCAGTGACCGTACGATGTCCATCCAACGGCCGTAGTGCTTCTTCAACCTCTGGTCTTCTTGCTCCAGCCGCCCAAACCAGCGCCGGTCGTGCCGCGTGCTCCTGCCTCCCGTGGCCGGCTGTGATGCCGCGAAGGCCTCACCGCCCCCTACTACTCCCACCACTGGCCAGGCTATCAACGTACTCACCCACACCCTCTATTATTCTGCGGCGACAGCAGCCTCACACCGCAGCCGAACGAGTGAACCCTCATACTCCTCTACGCGTGGGCATACACTGCCGCGTCTTCCCCGGCTCCGCGTCGTCCCCTTCCTTCCTAGGCCTCGCCGTCGTCCATCGCCCTGGTGCTCTTGGCATGGCGTGGTCAACATGGTCAAGAAACGACTTCCATCAGAAGAGTACTGTATGTGGAGAGGCTGACAGCTGGGTCCATGGTGGCCGCAAGGAAGTGCATCCTTATTACACTGAAAATAATGATTCCTCCACCTGACAGCAGGGAGCCACCGGACGGGCCACCGTATTTCACGAAAAAAACGTTTCCCCCATAACTGCTAGGACCCACCGGCTACAACTTTGCACGCATGGAAGTGCGTCGGGGCAAAAAAACATTCGCCGCAATGACTGCTAGGACCCACCAGCTACATCTTCGCACGCAAGGAAGTGCCTGACAGTCGGCACCCACCTGATCGAAGAGTACGTAGCGTTGTCACTCTGGTCGCGAACGTGTACGTACATACTGGTGGATGTAGAAGCGCGCACGTGTCGTAGTAGAGGTGCGCACATAGCATGTACACGTACGTACAGCGGCCAGTGTGCAAGAAAGAAAATACGGCCACGTATGAGAAGATACGGGTGGGGTCTCGAACGCCTACTCGCGCATACGTATGGCCAGGGCTCGTGTACATGGCTGGGTCGGAACGGAGAAACAGCGTCGTCGTCGTGTTCATGGGGAGCCAACCGGCTGGGTCAGAACGGAATGCGTCGTTGTGTTCATCAGGAGGGCGTGGACGGAACAGACGATGGAAACGAGGCTTCGTGTACCATGAAATGGAGGAAATGGCCTTGTGTTCGACCGGTCACGTTCGTAACGGGATCATGTTCATCGGGAGGGGTCTGGCATACCGCAAAACAGAGGAAACGGACCTCCTGCAGTCGAAACGGGGGTCCTGTAATCGGGAGGGGTGTGGCATACCGCAAAACGGACGAAACGGACTTGTGTTGGAGCGCTACGGTCAAAATAGGGGTCCTGTTCATCGGGAGGGGTGTGGCGTACCACAAAACGGGACTCCACGGGATACTGTTCATCTCCACCGTCGACCTCCTCCAGCCTCCATGGGCTACCGTCTACCTCCTCCAGCCTCCACGGGCTCCTGTCCATCCGGCCTCCACCGCGTGCTACTCCACCGGCTACTGCTCAACCACCCTTCCACGGGCTCCTGTTCAACCACCTCTTCACGGGCTACTGTTCATCCACCCCTCCATCGTCAACTATTCATCCAGCCCTCCACGGGGTCGTCCTGTTCATCCAGCCCTCCACGAGGTCCTGTTCATCCAGCCCCAACTGGCTCGATCGATCGGGGTACTGTTCATCCAGAGGCAACGCCACGGGGTCCTGTTCATCCACCTCCACCGCTCACAGTTCATCCACCCCCCCCCCCCCCCGCAATGTGCACTGTTCATACAGAGGCAGCATCGATCGGCTTCAGTTAGCAGCAGTAGCGAAGGAATCGCTCGATCGGATTCAGTTTATACCCATCAATCGATCGCTCGGGTTCAGTAACGCGTAGCCTGCAGTGCAATCGCTCGGGTTCAGTTAGAGCCGAACGCCTCGCTAGGTTTCAGTTAGAGCCAATGCCTCGCGCACACGCGCGTACATGTATGAGAGAAACGCGCATCGCTCGGCCCCCGACCACCCATCATAACCGGTAACTCCCCGGAATTTTCCTCGCCCTCGCTTCTACCACGTTTTTTTTCATCATGGACGGCCCAAAGAATGTCATGCAGCTGCGTCTCCGGCCCGCCTAGGACGAAAAGCCCATTTTTTGTCATGATTTTTTGTCATAGAAGTAGGAGCCCACCACATCTATGATGATACCGGGTTTTATCACAATTATCGTTGTAGAAGTGTCATAAGTATGACAGAAAAAATTTCATTCGGCCCAAAATGTCACGGATGTGTCTTTTTTTGTAGTGGGAGGCCGGCAGCTGTGGCACCGTGGAAGACGAGGCCAAAGAGGCCGAGGAGGAGCAAAGATTCCTTCAGTGGGTGTGCCGGTGAGACCAGCAGTGTCAGCGTCGGGGTTCCGCCTGCCACGGAGGCGGCCGAAGAGCCGGCCGAAGTGGCCTCCGAGGCGGACGAGCCCTTGTCCCCAAGGAAGAGACACGTCTTGCGGAGGACCGACACTGGAGAGCCAGTCCGCCCCATCAAGGCCACGCAGCGGCAAGGGGCTCAGGCACAACCCATACGCCAGACGAGGCGGGCGGCCGCGGAGGCACTAGACGAGGCCGCAGCAGCGAAGAGAGCTGCAGCCGCTCCTTCCTCCACGGCCAGATGTGCTGGCGCTTCTTTCTCGGTCGAGCGAGTAAGGACCCCGTATCCTTCCCCAGCGGGCTCCATCGTAGCGGCCAAATACAACCTTAGGTCGTTCAGCCCGAGGAAGAAGAGGAGGGCAGAGGAAGAGGACGAGTATGTACTCTACTTCCCCCATCTACTTTTTGATCCCTTACTTGAATCGCTTCGTCTTGAATTGATCACACCGTTGCAGGGACATGGAGACGCTGGCTCATAGGGTGAAAGAGAGCCAGGGCATCGAAGAGTGCTGAGCCCCTGACAAGCGCTCCTCGAGCGTCAGGGATGACCTTCATCAGCCCGGAGTCCAGCCTCCAGCGCAGCCCCCATCCCAGCCCCAGTGTAAGTTTATCACTTATTTCTTGCCGGCGGGCGTTGGAGTGCGTCTTCTTATTGATGACCTTGCCGGGCTCGCAGGAGGGGAGCAGCAGCAGGAGGAGCCACTAAGGGCCACCCCCGACACGCCGCCCCCATCGACTACGCCAACCAGAGGGGTGTTGATACGTCTCCAACGTATCTATAATTTATGAAGTATTCATGCTATTATATTATCCATCTATGATGTTTTATATGCATTTATATGCCATTTTATATGATTTTTGGGACTAACCTATTAACCTAGAGCCCAGTGCTAGTTTCTGTTTTCTCCTTGTTTTTGAGTTTTATAGAAAAGGAATACCAAATGGAGTCCAATTGGCGTGCCAATTTTTTATGATTTTTTATGGACCAAAAGAAGACCACGGAGCATCGGAGTTGGGCCAGAAGAGTCCCGGGCTGCCCACAAGGATGGGGGGCGCGCCCACCCCCCTAGGGCGTGCCCCCCTATCTCGTGGACTGCCCGGAGACCCCCCTGACGTGAAATCTATGCCAAAAATTCCTATAAATACTGAAACTTTCAGGAAATAACCTAGATCGGAAGTTCCGCAGCCCCAAGCCTCTGTAGCCACGAGAAATCAATCTAGGCCCTCTCCGGCACCCTGCCGGAGGGGGCCATCATAACCAAGGCCATGGAGGAGGATCTCGGAGGGCCCCTCATCGCCATGAAGGCCAAGGACCAGAGGGGGAAGCCATGGAGGAGGAAGCACAAGGGGGAGAACCTCTCCTCCTCTCTCTTGGTGGCACCGGAGTGCCATCAGGAGGGGAATCATCGCCATGGTGATCGTCTTCATCAACATCACCATCATCATCTCTTTTATACGGTCCACTCTCCCGCACCGCGTTGTAATCCCTACTTGAACATTGTGCTTTATGCCACATATTATGATCCAATGATGTTTTGAGTAGATATCTTTTGTCCTTGGGTTGATTGATGGTCTACATTGGTATGAGTTGTATGTTTTATTTTGGTGCTGTCCTATGGTGCCCCCCATGTCACACAAGAGTGGGGGATTCCTGTTGTATGGTGTTGCAATACGTTCATGCGCCATTAGTATATACAACAGTGCGCCATTAGTATGCCTCCCAGGGGCCATGTATACCAAGGTGCTTTGGCATACTAATGGCGCACAACAGCAAGATGCGCCATTAGTAACTTCGGCATACTAATGGCGCACTGTCTAATGATGTGCCATTAGTATCCTTTGGCATACTAATGGCGCACTGTGGTGTGATGCGCCATTAGTATGAATATTAGGTTTTTTTTATTTTTTTATTTTCTGTTTTTTGCACAGGTTACAAAATGTATAATTGGACAAAATATAGACAGCACACATCAACAACAGATTCATCGAATACAATAGAAGATTAGTCTCTGAATACAATTCATCATATTAGTCTCCGAATTGAAAAGACCGAACAAAGATAGAACATTATATTAGAAGTCTCGAGACCGCGAGTAGTGAGTTTGTCTTCACATTACAAGTTGATATCGATCATCTAAACTACCATCACATAGAAGAGAGCTGCGGTCATCACGATGAGCATCAGCACGATCAAACTCGTCTTCATCCGATTCCTCCAACGCTCCCTCCCCTCTCCCGCTAGATAGCAGGCGTATCTAGATTCGGCCTCGGCCCTAGTGGTGTACCCTTTGTAACTATTACCGCTGAATCGGTGAACCTGTCTCCGACACTCCTCCCAGTCGTCGTAGACTCCGGGAACCTTACCCTTGTACACGACATACGTCGGCATCGCTATGCACTAGCCAAACAAAACGTTAGTACCAATTCACAGACAATACATAAGCAATATATAAGTATGCAACAGAACGATCGGAAGAGAAAAACAAGACATTAATAGCATCGATTACATCTAAGTTGAACGACTCTCGAAACCAAAGAGACATACTACAAGTTCATTAAAGTTTAATTACAACATGAGCCAATCGATGTTTCAGAACTAGACACAGCATCACTGCTTTCGACTCGACTTAAGGGACCGGAGCGTGGATGAAGCCGCCGTCTATCATGGGAGTCATGAAAGAACGGGCGTTGTGAGCCTGCATTTGTAGCATTGTGTCGATGTCACTGTTGGACGGTTGATTTCTAAGGTAGAACTGCCCCGAGGTACGAAGGACATCTTGATGGATGATTTCCGCAAACTCCGACTGGATGCGAAAGAATTCTTGTCGGAGGTCCGCGTCCTGGATTGCCGACACGCTCTTTGCCCAATCTTTGAGTTTACTCGGTAGCAGAAGTTGATGATGGTCCCGTGCGATCGCCCGCATGTGATGGATGGCGTAGTAGGCACCCTTCTGACCGCCAGGCGGCTGCTTGACGCAGCAGAACGTCGTATTGTGGGAGAACACGTGCTTGCCGTACTTACGAATAGGCCTGGTGAAGGTGCCTCCAAATTTGGCGTAGCCGGGGAGAACATCATCAAGAACCTTCTTGACATTTGTGTAGTCTATGTTCGACTGACGGTCCGGGTCGAAATACGTGGCCATGGAATATTTGGGGCTTAGGAGGATGAGCGTGCAATGTGTGTCACTGCAGAAAACACGGAATGTTAAAAGAAAAACAATCAAAATCTAAGAATTCATATGTTACGGGCCGGTTGAGGGGAGGACTTACTCGGGAAAGTAAGGCACGAGGAAGTTATCCTTATCTTGGTTTGCCAGAATGACGCCTTCGAGCTAAGAACTTGCGACTTGCCGGTCCCCTGCGCTGCCCAAGATCTTGGTACGCATGTAGAAGGGGTCGACTATCACGATGTCCGGGGTCTTGTCGCGAATGATCCGCATCTCCATACTCAACAAAAATAGCCGAACGAAGGTGTAGTGCAGCGGATGAAGGTTCATCATAGCGTGGATGCCATCAAACCGCAGGACGATCGTACGCCCGGTGGAGTTATCCACAAAGCCCTTGCCCTTTGGCACCTTGGCCACGAAACCCGGGTATGCCACATCCTTCTCTCTGAGACGCCGCTTCTCCAAAGAAAGAACACTGTCATGCAGACTCCGCATAGCACCGGTTGCAACATTGAGCATATTTGTCGGTAGCATCGCCCTACCCGCCACATGCACCCTCCTCGAGATATCCTCAGGTGAAGGTGGCCCGTCCTGAGCACGGATCATACTCGGTGCCGGCTGGCTCGCACCCTTGTTAGTCTTTCTTTTGCGTGCCTTCTTCTTCTCCTGTAATGGGACCGAGTTCTACTCACAGACCGCCTTCTTGAGTGTGTTTGGGCTGATAATATTTCGCACCTCGCCTATCTGAGGCTCGGTGAAGTCGGCAGCTGGAGGCGTCTCCTGAGAGCTGAACGGCAGACGACGCCTGTTGCAACTTGGCTTCTCCACGGTACCAGCTAGATCGCGCACGTCTTTTGTTGGGTTGGGTTCTTGAGAAGGAGCCCCCATGAAGTCGCCATCGTACCAATGTTTGGCAAAGTACTGATCGACATTGCCAAATGTATCGTCGTTGTAGTCGTTCTGATCCTGTGCCATATGCATGTTTGGATCCAGTGGCATAGGGATGTCTGGCACCGTTGCGGCGGTCTTGCCATGGGGCCGACTTGGCGCCGGCACGACTGGCGGTGTTGTCTTTGGGGTGGTGTCCCCCGCCCCAAACGAATCTGGCTCTTCGGCCAAAGCAGGGGCCAGCTCAGGCAGGCGCTGAGGGTCATCACGTCATCATCGTCGGCCCCGACGGGTCGAATCGGAGGTAACAACTCATCGCAGCCTGGCAGCACCCGAACCAGTTGAACCCTAAACAAGTTGGGTGGCATCTGGGTACCGTGGAACAAGGGGTTACCCGGTTGAACGATTTGGCCCTTGGCGACATCGACCAACTCGTTGTTCACGAAGTGCAGGAGAGTGCACGGAACGTCGGCGGCGCCCTGCGAAAACATGTAGGGCGTCAGGGATGCCCAGTCAAAGGCAAGGAGATGAAGTCCTCGGCCGAGAGAGGCTTAATTAGTTACCATGATGATGGCGTCGAGCTCGGCTAATGTCGAGGCACCTCCAACGGCGGGCGTGCAGTTGACGGAGGGCCGCTTGCTGTAGAGGTGCCGGCCGGCGTACACCAATGCCGGCGTCGGAGACACCAATGCCGCCTCTTCCGGAGACACCAATGGCCCCGCCATCGCATTCTGCGAGTTGCTGGCCGTGAAGCTAGGAATCGGGGGTGGCCCCTGTTGGCCGCCCGCAATCCACGCACTCAACCCCAGGATCAAGGTAGGCACAATGGCGGTGATCGTCGCTCCGAGTCGTTGTTCCATTTGCTCTTGGACAATCTCCGGAATCCGTGCCACCTGTGCATTGAGTTCTTGAACCTCGCGCGCCTGGCTTTCCGAGCTGGTCTTTTTCTCCTTCCGCACACCAGTGGTATAGTATGACCCCCATTTTGTGGACAAGCCTTTGCCGGCCACACGACCAGCTGACGTCGGCTTACTGAGCTTATCCTTGTTCTTCATTACATTCAACGCCCTATTTAGAGTGGTGTCCCAAGGGTTGCTCGTAGTCGACCCCGCGCTACTGCTTTTAGTCGCCTGCGGAAGGAATGTGAACCATTTAGAAATTTGGCTTCATTAATTAGAATGCAACCATATGGAGCTAATTACGCGGGGGTGTATTCCTTACCAGAACAAGCTCAAGCGCCCTGGTCTTCGGATCCATGGAAAGCTCCTTTGTTATCGAGTCCTCCTTGTACCGGGCCCTGACAAAGTTCCTGGTCTGCTTGTTACCGCTGTATTTCTCGAAGCGGGGCGGTAGGCCTTGCTCGTCACGCTCCGCGTCATCCTTGTCCCATATAGGCTCCGCCACTCTGTAACCGTCGGGACCGAGTTTGTGTTCCCCTAAGTTCAGCTCCCGCATTTCTTTCCCCCACTGACTTGATTGGGAGTTTGCGGTGCTCGAGCAATTGATCTTGAAGTCGTTGTAGTCATCTTCGGTGATCGAAGGATTTTTCTCCTTGATCTTCTCATAACTCTCACCTTTCTCGATCATTCTCTTCACATTGCTTTTCCAAGTAGACAGGGCCTTGCTCATCTTCGTGAGGGCAGCATTGTTCACTTTATTCCCTTTGAGGCTTGTGTTTTCAAAAGCAGCGGGGAACTTGTATCGTTCGTGCAGCTTCGTGAAGAGGAGGTTGCACAAATTCCCTCGGTCAGGATGCCTCAGGTTCTCGGTGTTGATCGAGACGGTGCTCCAGAGAATGCACCCGAGCTGAAGCGAGTACCCCTTGACTATTCGTTCGGGCGCCGCTGGATTCCCGTCGGAGTCCACTTCAGTAACTTCCTCCTTGAGGGTGCGGAGCACGGTCAGGTGCCGGTCCTTCCGTTGCCTCTTCTATTGGCTGCCATCTGTGCGTGCGCCGCCATTATCAGTGGTGGCATCCTCGACGGCACCTTCAGTGGTGGCATCAGTGGGGTCATCCTCGGCGGTACCATCAGTGGTCTCAGGATCGGTGGGGAAGGCGGCGTCCTCATACAAGTGAGGTTGTTCGTCCATCTCCTGGGACAGCTCCCAGAATGCCTTGCCGCCCGAACCACCGGCCTGATCGTTGTTGGCCATGTTTCTCTCTAAATAGGAACAAAGTTTGGTCAAAAAGTTGGTTATTGTCAAGGAACAAGATCATGGTCTCATCATTTAGGGTTTGTCGACACCGAGGCATCCTAAAAGCTAAGCTTTTATCATTGAGGGTTTTTCGACGCCGAGGCACCCTAAAAGCCTAAGCTTTCATCATTAGTCACAAGTACCCCATATGTCCTATTTTTAGCAAAGTCATGCTAAAATTCACGGAAAATTTCAGCATGACCTTTGCTGAAAATAGGACATATGGAGTACCCGAATTTGCTGGAACGGAAGTTAATCGACATTCCAGCAAACTCAAGGGCCTCTCGGGTGGACAAGGCAAAAAAGGCCTCCGTCACAACATGGAAAATACCGTTTAGCTAGCTACAGCTCAGTGCCATATTTCACTGGATTAAAATAAGCACATACACATAACTGACAACACACATACACATCACTGATTTAACGAAATTTGCACACAACTCAGTAGCATTTCATCATCATATAAAGTATACATCAAAATTGCCAGCCAGGAATCAACATTACAAAATCAAAGGAAAAAAACAGAAGCATTCTCCAAGCAACAAGTTTGCTTCTTCTCTTCCAACATAGAACTAATTCAGAAGAAAGAACATAGATGCCTTAAGGACGCCGGCAACGAGCGCCATCGCCCCACAGCACATACTTTGTTTTTTAACTTCTAGGCACAAGCGAGATGCAAATAGCATAGAAACTGCTGCAGGTTGCTTTTTAACGGATACCTGACAAACTCTATGGCATACACTTGCGGTTGTAGCAATAGCAGGCAGGCCTACAACAAGAGCGCACTCTCATTGACTGGTTACATATTTGTGTACATATATAATTACTAGCTATCTTGAAAATGATATGGATTTTACTCAGCTTCCCTACAATCACTTTACACTTATCTGTTATTTATGTGCAGGTGTTTGAGACATCCCCCTTATTCTAGGTTATAACTCCAGCAGCATTGTAATTATACAAATTATTATCATGGCAGTTGTGAGCGTATGTGTATATTGATAGTATCCTCATCGCTTTGTAGTTACTTGGACATCAGATGTGACAAATATGTACACAAAGGGGCCACCATTGGTACATGCCCTGTCCACCATATGTATTTCAGAATCATGTCTTAGTTATTAATCTACTGATAGTCCATAAGCTAAATGCTGTCAATGCTCTCGCGACCTAGTCCGACAAACAAACACACTCTACTACAGACCAAGGCACACAACATATACTCCAGGTTCATTTTAGATGGCATATACTGCAACCAAACAGATCAGAAGGCACCCCACTATAGACCAACTAAAGTGGTGTAGAAGTACATACAGCCTACTCCAAAATCATGAATGCAGATGTAGGGGCTTCATACCATGAGCAATATATGTAGTCAAAAATCATGAATGCAGTTCTGCAATGTTTGTGCAGAATTGCATATACAGTACAGTTGACAGTGCATACACTGTTAACTGACAGTAAGCAGAGTAAGATGATCAAAATACATTGTTAGGATTCAGCCCTGGACAAATTGGCAGGTATACAGTGTCAACTGACAGTAAGTAGAGTGAGGGGGAGAGGGGAGAGGGGGAGAGGAGGAGGGGGAGCTCACGGGGGCGATGGTGTGGACGGGGCGACGAGGTGGGGCGACGAGGTACGGGTGGTGGTGTGGTGCTCCGGCGACGGTGGGGTGGACGGGGCGGCGTCCGGGCCACCGGCGACGAGGGCGGCGGGGCGATGGCGAGTCGGCCGGGCCACCGGAGTCGGCCGGGCGAGGTCAACGGCGAGCGCCCCCTCTTCCTCCTCCTTCTCTGCGGGGAAAGCGGCGGGGTGGCGGCGTCGGGAGAGGAGAGGGCGGCGTCGCAGCGTCGGGGCGTTGTGGCGGAGACGAGGACGACGGGGCGGCGTCGCGGCGTCGGGGCGGCGTCGAGGCGGCGGGGCAGCAGCGTCGGGAGAGGAGAGGGGAAGGGGATCGAGGGCGAGGGCGAGAAGGGGATCGAGGGCCGGGGAGGAAATATGGATGGGGGCACAATACTAATGGCGCACCACCCCTCGGTGCGCCATAAGTACATCCATACTAATGGCGCACCTCACCCTGGTGCGCCATTAGTATTTTTTTTTTGATTTCTGCTCGAGCCAACAGGTGATCTCCCACCTGACCTGATCCACACCAAGTTCCCTCTACTAGCTCGACTGGTCAGCAGCCAGTTCTCACACCAGGAGGTCCTGGGTTCGATTCCTAGGCTCCACAATTTTTTTTATGCATTTCAAATGTTGTTTGATACTTATTTGTGTTTAAATATGTTCAAACTTGTTTAAATCATAACAGTAATATTTTTTTATAAGATAGTAATAATTTTTTAAAAAATATCATCAAACAGTAATGCCGCTGGAGCGGGGGAGGCTGCGCGGGGTGCGGGGGGTCGGCGGCGGCGGTTGAGTAGGGGAGGGGTGCGGGTGGTCAGCGGCGGCAGTTGAGTAGGGGAATTGAGGGTGCGGGGGGTCGGCGGCGGCGGCCGATGGACCGGGGGGCGCTCGGCGGCGAGGGGGACCGGATCTGGCGAGGTGGGATAGCGATCGAGATGGAGGGGGTTCGAGATCGAGTGTCCATGAAATTTAAAAATATTCATGATAGTTCAAAAAGTGCCCATGAAATACAATCGAGAAATGAAGGGTACAATTTAAATACAATCGATCTTAGCTAGCTATCTGTTCACATTCTTCTTGCCCTTCTTTTTCGCAAATGGAGTTCTTCTGTGGAACGGACGTCCTTTAGGTAGGGTGGTCCTGCTTCTTCTTGTGGTGTATGCTGCTACTTCATCATCGTCGTCATGTTCGATCCTCGGGTCGCCGTACTTGTCGAAGTCTTCCTCATTGGCTACTCCATCCATTCCGATGATCTTCCTTTTGCCTCTCCTCACGACAACACGACTGGGCTTTCGCGGGTCGGTAATGAAGAAGCATTGGTCCACTTGGGAAGCCAGTACCCATGGCTCACTTTTTGCGGTGACGTTTGCGCCCGCGGTCTTGGATTTGGCTTCGGGTATAACCATGGTGGTGAAATATCGGTCTTCTTTTAGGACGCTCTTGGCCCATCTGACACAGAACATCGGCACCTTCTCTCCAGCGTAGCTCAGCTCCCAGATCTCCTCGATCCTTCCGTAGTATATGTCCTTGTCCTTACCGGTGTAGGATTCCGTCGTTACCCCGGAGTTCTGATAACCATCGCTCTTCATGTCCTTGTCCTCGGTGTAGAATGTGTAGTCGTTGATATCGTACGCCTCATAGGTCATCAGGTTGTGCTCGGCGCCCTGTGACAAGGCGAATATGAGTTGTTCTTCCGTGGAAGAATCCTCATGTAAAGGGTACGACAGAAGCTTCTGCTTGAACCAACGCGTGAAACATGAGTTGTGCTCTTTGAGTATATCTCCGTCCGTCCTCTGTTGGCCTCGGTCATTGTACGTCTTCTCAATAAAGGTTTTGTGCTCTACCACCCAAGGATCGACCACGTCTATATGTTGTAGCGCGACTAGGTTTGCTCTTTCAAAGTCGGCGAGTCGACCCTCGAAGTCGACATGCATTTCGTGGCGACCCTCACGGTGACCCCATCCAGCGAGCCTGCCGAGGTGCCTGTTGACGGGCAGACCAACGGGGTTCTCGATGCCTAGATAATTCATGCAGTAGGAGATGCACTCTTCGGTCAGAAAGCCCCTGGCTATACTTCCCTCTGGACGTGACATGTTCCGAACGTATCCTTTGATGACACCATTCATCCTTTCGAACGGCATCATGCTGTGCAGGAACGTCGGCCCGAGTTGGATGATGTCCTCCACGATATGGACCAGCAAATGCACCATAACGTCGAAGAATGCGGGCGGGAAGCACATCTCATTCTCGCATAGTATCACCACGATCTCTTCCTGCAGCCTTCTGAGTTGCCTCACGCCAATTGACTTCTGAGAGATGACGTCGAAAAAGCTGCATAGGCCAAATAGCGTTTCATGGACGTGCGCGTCCATGATCCCACGGATTGCAACTGGAAGTATCTGCGTCATCAGCACGTGACAGTCGTGAGACTTCATCCCGCTGAACTTCTGCTTCGCTGGGTCTAGGTATCTGCTTATCTTCCCCGCGTAACCGTAAGGAAGTTTTACTCCTAGGACGCAGGTGAAAAACTGCTCGATCTCCTCCTGACTTAGAGTGAAGCACGTGGGAGGGTAGTTATTTCTGGTCTTCTTGGCCTTTTTGCCTTTGCGACGACTTTCTGTGTCCTGCTTCGCCTCATCAGCATCATCATCATCATCATCATCATCATCATCATTAGCGTGAAGCTCCTGCCTGATGCCCATTGATTTCAAGTCTGCCCTTGCTTTCGGCCCATCTTTGGTCCTCTCTGGCATGTTGAGCAGGGTACCAAGCAGACTCTCGCACACGTTCTTCGTGATATGCATGACATCAAGGCTGTGAGGCACACGGTGGATCTTCCAGTACGACAAGTCCCAGAAAACAGACCTCGTTTTCCATACCTTCAGCAGCGGCTCTGGCGCCTTTCGCTTCTTTCCCGGCACTGGTGCCTTTTGCTTCTTTCCCGGCAGTGGGCAGTCTTTCCAATTTTTCAACAGCTTGTCTATTTCCTCGCCACTCCTCGTACACAGGCGTTTTCGGGGTTCGGTTTCACCATCGAACAGATCCTTGCGTTTCCTCCACGGGTCATCGTCGCGAAGCCACCTTCGATGTCCCATGAACACGGTTTTCGAAGACTCGGGATCTCTATCTAGCTGGCGATACATTGTGTCATCCATGCACGTTACGCATCCAGAAAATCCGTGGACTACCTGCCCCGCGAGATATCCGTAACCGAGATAGTCGTGCACCGTCGTGAGCAGTGCGACTCTCATAGGGAAATATTCTTTCTCTGCGGCGTCCCACGTATTGGCTGGCGTTTTCCACAGCGTGTCAATCTCCTCTTTCAGCAGCCCCAGATACAGATTGATGTCGTTCCCTGGTTGTTTCGGCCCTTCAATTAGCATACTCATGTGAATGTACTTCCTCTTCATGGACAACCAGGGGGGAAGGTTGTACATCCACACAAACACAGGCCAGGTGCTATGTGTGCTTCTCTGGCTGCCAAACGGATTGACTCCAGCGGTGCTCGCGCCCAGCACAATGTTCCTTGGATCGTTCCCAAATTCTGGGTATTCGAAGTTCAACGCTTGCCACTGGCTCGCATCCTTAGGGTGACTCAGCATCTTGTCTTTTTTATCTATCTCCGGATCATTTGCGTCATCTTCTCGCTTCTTCTCCTCCCTATCCGCGTGCCAACGCAGGAGCTTTGCTAACTTAGGGTCCGCGAAATACCGCTGCAGACGAGGAGTGATCGGAAAGTACCACACCACTTTTCGAGGAGCTTTCTTCCTCTTCTTGTATCGAGTGACGCCGCACACCGGACATATGGTAGACTCTGCGTGCTCGTCCCGATAAATGATGCAATTGTTCATGCACACATGGTATTTCACGTGTGTTAAATCGAGAGGACACACGATTTTCTTTGCCTCCTCCAAAATGGTCGGGCACTTGTTCCCCTTGGGAAGACGTTCATGCCAGAATGACATGTTCTCGTCGAAGCATGCGTCGGTCATTTTGTGTTTTACCTTCACCTACAGAGCCATGAGCGTTACTTTCAAGTGGGTATCCTCGGGCCGACATCCTTCATACAATGGAGTAACTGCGTCTAACTCAAGTTGATCCATCTTGGCTTTCTCTCGGGCGGCAGCTCTTGCGTTATCCGTCTGCTTGAGAAGCAGCTCTTGAATATGAGGGTCCTGCACCCAGCCCATCGATGGTCCAGCGTCGTCTGCTCCGCCGGCATCATCATCTTCATGATCATGCCCATCGTCTGCTCCGGCATCTTCCTCATCATCATGTCCTGCATCTTCTACATGATGACTGTGTACAGCATCACCATCGTGATCATCTCCTGGGGATTCTTCGTCTTCTCGCCCGCCCGAGCCGCGGTGGTTGTCTTGCTGCCCTTCCTCATTTCTTGCCCAGCCCCCATGGACGACTTCGTAGTCATCTTCATCACCTTGCCACTGATAGCCATCCATGAAACCACGCAAGAGCAGGTGGTCCCACACCTGCCCGGAATCCGGGTCCGCAATAAGGCTCTTCAGCTTGCATCTTCAACACAGACATCTTATCTCCGTCTCATTCTTTTGAAGCATCTCGGCCTTCGCGGACCTCAAAAACCTATTCACGATGCCTTCGGTCATCGTGCTGACCATGGTCGCCTGCGGGGTAGAGCAAAACGATATTTTAGAACAAAGAAAAATCTTGGCATGACTTTCCCTAAAAATAGGACCAAAAAGAATATTGGCAACTATCGCATTTCAAATACCGGTACACCTCCAAACACATACACATATGCAACACCACAAACATATGCAACACCACGAACATACATAGATCTAGCTAGGCCATAAAAAGTGCATGTGCACATTGTTGTAGGGAGAACAACATAAATATAGCTTCCCCCCTTACTTACCTATCAAAACAAGGTAATTTAACCACTTAATTTGAATGAATCTATGGTGGAAATGAGGTGAAAAAGAGGAGGCACCCGAGACAAGGAGGAGGCGGTGGAGAGAATGAACTGGGGGGAAAGTGAGTGTGGGTAGGAGAGGCTGTCCAAAATATCTTGTTGCTGCCCACTTACTAATGGCGCACCAACCACAAATGCGCCATTAGTAATCCAGTTTACTAATGGCGCACCTTCTGGTGGTGCGCCATTAGTAGTTTAACAAAAAAAACATACTAATGGCGCACTGCTCCAGAGTGCGCCATTAATAGTTTAAACTAGTAATGGCGCACGGTGGAGAAGTGCGCCATTAGTAGTTTTGCAAAAAAGGAATAAAAAATATAATAAAAAACAACATTAGTGGCGCACTTTCTGATAGGTGCGCCATTACTAGTTACAACTAGTAATGGCGCACTTCGTCTGGATGCGCCATTAGTATGTTTGGACAGGCGCACTAGTTCAAAAAAAATTTGATACTAATGGCGCACCTTGGGCCTGGTGCGCCATTAGTAGTTTCAACACTAATGGCGTAGCAGAAGGTGGTGCGCCATTAGTATATACTAATGGCGCACCGCCTGTCTGGTGCGCCATTAGTGTCAATCCCATCTATAGCCCTTTTTCTAGTAGTGAGAGTGGGTTGCGTGAGTGACTGAAACACAAACCCGAGTAAGGGGGTTGTTGCGTATGGGATAAAGGGGAATTGATGCTTTAATTCTATGGTTGGGTTTTACCTTAATGATCTTTAGTAGTTGCGGATGCTTGCTAGAGTTCCAATCATAAGTGCATATGATCCAAGTAGAGCAAGTATGTTAGCTTATGCCTCTCCCTCATATGAAATTGCAATGACGACTACCGATCTTGTTAACAATTTCCTAGGATAATTCCACACACCGATCCACCATTATTCCACACTTTATTTATAATATTTAGTAATATATTCTAACTTGGTGATAATAGCACCTACTTTCATATTTTAGCTCTCCGATATCATGCAAAGTTATCCTCTTTATACCCACAACACAGTTTTATTTGTTGTTTCTAGTTGGAAGAAAACTTTCAGTGCACGTAGAGTCGTATCAGTGGTAGATAGGGCTTGAGAGAATATTAATCTTACCTTTAGCTCCTTGTGGGTTCGACACTCCATACTTATCACTTCCACCTTTGGGAATTGCTATGATGATTCCCTGCACTTCGGGATTATCAGGCGTCCCCGACAAGGGCACCCACCGACGAGCCCATGCGCTCGGAGGAGGAGGCGGCGGGCACAGGCGCTGGTGACCCTGTCCCGGCAATGGACATTGCCGGGGAGGGGTATGTATCCTCCCCACTCATTCTGAGTAAGTTACTTGCTTCTGCTCCTTGCCATCGTCGCCTTGATTTCCTTCCTTTTCCTTGTCTTGAACTTTTCTGATTTTGGCTTTGCCCTTCTCCCCTCCTTGGCTTCATATCCTCCCTTGGCAAACCAGGCGGACGTCGACACTGTGATCATCGAGACCACCAAGAATGCCGAGGATGCCGAGGCCACCAACATTGCTGCCAAGGAGGCCGCCAAGAGATCCGCCGAGGAGGTTGCCACAGGGCCTGCCGGGGAGGCCAGCATGGACCCTACCGCGGAGGAGGTGGACAAGGAGCCTGCCCGCAAGGAGGCCACCATGGGGCCTGCCGGGGAGGCCAGCGAGGCCACCACTGGGGAGGCCGCCACGGATTTTGCCGGAGAGGAGCTGGTCAATGACCAACCTTTCTCCTCCTCAGCCCCTGCCCCGAGAAGGTACTTGAAGGTTGGTCATGAGTTTTTCCTCAACATCCCAGGGGTGGTAGGCAGCAGAGCGCCGATCGAGGGGGAGTTCTTTGATGAAGAGATCCTCACCGCTACCGGGCTCCAGGTTGTTGACGAACCGAGCGTCAGCAGTGGTGGCTCCAAAGAGGACCAACTCCTTCTGGCCATGAGCTCTAACTTCCACAAGCTCCAAGCTCTCCATCGGGCTCGCAAAGAGAAGGTGGACTCCAGGATGGCGGCTTTGGACGAGGCCGAGGTGAACTTCTAGGAGCGCGTCGCCTAGATGAAAATATGGTTTGAGGCGGGGTTAAGAAGATTTGAAGGCCTCCCAAATCCAACTAAGCGAGCGCCAGCGGGAGCTACTTCTGAAGCAGGCCGATATAGACAAGGCACATGAGGTGGCAAAGGCGAAGGCTGCCAAGGACGAGTCTGACCAGACGCAGCGCCGCATCCTGCTCGATGCCCAGGAGGAGGACTTGGTCGCTTGCCGCCATGCTTCTCGCCAAGGACGAAGAGATTCAAAACCTCGTCGCGCAGCGGACCCAAGACCTGATGCAGAGGCACCAAGAGGCACTGGTTGCTCTGGCCCTCGACCACCCTGGAAAGCTGAAGCACTACAAAAAAAAACATCCGTGACATTTTGGGCGGAACAAAAAAAATTTTGTCATACATATGACACTTCTATGACGATAATTGTGAAAAAACCCGGTATCATCATAGATGTGGTGGGCTCCTACTTCTATGACAAAAAATCATGATAGAAAATGGGCTTTTCGTCCTGGGCGGGCCAGAGATGCAACCGCATGACATTCTTTGGGTCGTCCATGACGGAAAAAACCGTGGTAGAAGCGAGGGCGAGGAAAATTTCGGGGAGTTCCCGATTACTGTGGGAGGTCGGAGGCTGAGCGATGCACGTTTCTCTCATACATGTATGTGCGTGTGTGCGAGCCATTGGCTCTAACTGAACCCGAGCGAGGCGTTGGGCTCTAACTGAACCCAAGCGATTGCACTGCAGGCTACGCATTACTGAACCCGAGCGATCGATCAATGGCTATTAACTGAACCCGATCGAGCGATTCCTTCGCTACTGCTGCTAACTGAAACCGGTTGATGCTGCCTCTGGGATGAACAGTGAGCATTGCGGGGGGGGGGGGGGGGGGGTTGGATGAACAGTGAGTGGTGGCGTTGCCTCTGGATGAACGGGACCCCGTGGTGTGGAGGGCTGGATGAACAGTAGACGGTGGAGGGGTGCCCGTGGATGGGTGGTTGAACAGTAGCCGGTGGAGTAGCGCGCGGTGGAGGCTGGATGAACAAGAGCCCGTGGAGGCTGGAGGAGGTCGACGGTGGAGATGAACAGTATCCCTAGAGTCCCGTTTTGCGGTACGCCACACCCCTCCAGATGAACAGGACCCCCGTTTCGACCGTAGCGCTCCAACACAAGTCCGTTTTGTCCATTTTGCGGTACGCCACACCCCTCCCGATCAACAGGACCCCCGTTTCGACCGTAGGAGGTCCGTTTCGTCCGTTTTGCGATATGCCACACCCCTCCGATCAACAGGACCCATGTTTTGACCGTAGGAGGTCCGTTTCCTCCGTTTTGCGGTAGGCCACACCCCTCCCGATGAATAGGATCCCGTTTCGAACGTGGCCGGTCGAACACAAGGCCGTTTCCTCCATTCTACGGTACGCCACGTCTCGCTTCCATCGCCTGTTCTGTCCAAGACGTCCCGGTGAACACGACCACGCATTCCGTTCCGACCCATCCGGTTGGCTCCCACGTGTTCCGTTGCCTCCCGGTGAACACGACGCATTCCGTTTCCTTCCCATGAACACAACGCATTCCGTTGCCTCCCCATGAACACGACGACGACGCTTTTTCTCCGTTCCGACCCAGCCATGTACACGAGCCCTGGCCGTACATATGCGCGGGTAGGCGTTCGAGACCCCGCCTGTATGAACACATACCTGGCCATATTTTCTTTCTTACACACTGGACGATGTACGTACGTGTACATGCTACGTGCGCGCCTCTACTACGACACGTACGCGCCTCTACTACAACACGTGCGCGCCTCTACATCGACCAGTATATATGTACGTACATGTTCGCGGCCAGAATGACAATGCTACATATGCTTCGACCAGGTGGGTCCCGACTGTCAGGCACTTCCTTGCATGCGAAGAAGTAGCTTGTGGGTCCCAGCAGTCAGGGGGCAAATCGTTTTGTGTTTTTTTCTTTGCCCAGACGCACTTCCTTGCGTGTGAAGGTGTAGCTGGTGGGTCCCAGCAGTCAGGGGGTGAATTGTTTTATTTTATTTTTGCCCAGACACACTTCCTTGCGTGCGAAGGAGTAGCTGGTGGGTCCTAGCAGTCAGGGGGGAAACGTTTTTTTTCGCGAAATACGGTGGCCCGTCCGGTGGGTCCTTGCTGTCAGGTGGAGGAATAATTATTTTGCGCGTAATAAGGAGGCACTTCCTTGCGGCTACCGTGGACCAAGCTGTCAGCCTCGCCACGTACAGTACTCTTCCGGTGGAAGTCGGTCGTTGACCACATTGACCAAGCCGCGCCGAGATCACCATGGCGGTGGACGACGGTGAGGCCTAGGAAGGGACGACGCGGAGCCGGGGAAGACGCAGCAGTGGATGCGCACGCGAAGAGGAGTACGAGGGTTCACTGGTTCGGCTGCGGTGTGAGGCTGCCGTCGTCGCAGAATAACTGGGGGTGTGGGTGAGTAGAGGGATGGCCTAGCCTGCGGTGGCAGTAGTAGGGGCGGTGAGGCCTCCGCGGCATCACAGTGGGCCACGGGAGGCAGGAGCATGCGGCATGACCGGCGCTGCTTTGGGCGGTTGGAGCACGAAGACCGGATGTTGAAGAAGTACTACGGCCGTTGGATGGACATCGTACGGTCACTGGAGCTAGAATCGTTCATATTGACTAAGTTGACAAAGCCCTCCGTAAACGTAAACTTAGTAGGCCCACAAGTCAGCCTCCCACCAAGGTGAGTCCCAGCTAGCAGGGGGAGTATTCATTTTTTTTGTACGTAATAAGGAGGCATTTCCGGTGGGTCCGAGCTGACAGCGGGGGGAACGTTTTTTCAGAATTATAGAGGCCCTTCCGGTGGGTTCCAGCTATCAGGTGGAGGAATCATTATTTTGTGCGTAATAAGGAGGCATTTCCCTGTGTGGGCCCCTACTGTCAGCCTCTTCCGATGGCTGTTGTTTGTTGACCATGTTGACCTCGCCGCGCCGAGAGCACAAATGCGGTGGACGAGGGCGAGGCCTAGGAAGAGAACCACCCGGAGCCGGCAAAGCCACCGCAGCGGATGCCCACACTGAGGGGAGAATGAGCGCTGACTGGTCGGCTGCGGGGTGAGGCTGACGTCGCCGAAAAATAACAGGATGTGTGCGTGGTTAGAGGGATGGCCTGGCGGCAGCACAGCCAGCCACAGGAGGAGGGAGCAGGCAGTCCCGCCGGCGCTGGTTTGGGCGGCTGGAGCAGGAAGATCAGAGATTGAAGAAGCACTGTGGCCGTTGGATGGACATCCAACAGTCACTGCTGTGTGTTGTCTAAATTGACAAAGCCTTGCATACGCGTCAAAAAAAAATTAGGACATCGTCATCGTGAAACTAGTAGGCCGAGAAGTCAGCCTCCAAATCAGTGGAAAACAGCATACAGCCATTAGCCATTATTTTCAATAATTTACAGCCCATTTGCTAATTCTTAAGGATATTCTAAGCCCATATTCCTTTTATTAGCATTACAGACCATATATTCTGATCACTTCTAATAAATTCAATGATGAAATTTTGCATATTTCGGTGGGGTCCGAACTCTTTTAATCACAAAATTTCGAGTCACGTTAAAAATAATATTCAAAAAATTATATCAAAATAAAATTCAAAAAAAAATTCTCCGCAAAAAAATGAATGAAATTTAGAATCTTAACTAGCAAGAGGCGGCTGGCGGCGGAGACTAGCGACAGGAGGCGGCTGGCGATGAGGAGACGATCCGGAGACCCTAGAGGCAGAGCAAGCTATGCAAGGGCGAAGGGGTTTGGAGAAATTTCCAAATTTTTGCCGGTGAGCATATATAGCCCGACCCTGTCGGTTTGACCGAGTGGAACAACTCGGTGGCACCGAGATGCATAACTGTATACAGTTACAGCAACTCGGTGTGACCGAAAAGTTCAAATCGGTTGCACCGAGATTGAAAACCTAGATCGACTAAGTGATTTCGGTAGGACCAAAATGGAGGAATCGGTTAGACCGAGAATCACAAAGAAGTTTTGGAAGTTTAAGTCTATGACGAATCGGGGACTCCGAGTGCTCCTCACACAGAGTGGTTCAAATCTAACTTGATTAAATTTTGTGATGTAGCATGAACAGAGTTTGAGACGAGAAAAGCATAGATAGCTAGAGAAGGTTCTTAGGCATTCTTGTCCATGCACTTGGCAAAAAGAAAAAGAACCCAAACAATCAAAGCAACAAGTGGATGTCCTCGAATGAGTAAAATATGCAACCAACATGCTCACACAGTAGAATGGCAAATGAAACATGTGGCAAAGCATGCACAACCAATTCTAGCATCTATCAAACAATTGGCGATGACTAGGTCATCTATATATGAGTATATTGACTTAGGAGTCAAATGAGAACATTTAATCATAGGTCATACTCATCGTTTAAGCTCAAGTGGGGTTACCACTCTTACATAATGCATTGATGTGTTCACACCATTAGAGTTGCTTTGACTCAATTCTTAGAGTTAAGCTTCCCCTAGATGTGAGATCCCCTTTTAGAGGGATGAACTAACCTTGGGTTTTGTCGATGATGACTTCATGTAGGTGTTGAAGATGTGGATGCTCAATGTTGATGTAGATCATTTGGAGCAATCCTTTGGAGTGAGTTGAAATTTCAACATACCTACATGGGTTAGTCCCACAAGGAACAAGCAAGAATATCCATAGACATAGAGTGATGCGCACACAAGATAATGTCCATGAAATCATTAGGTTACCTTGTCCCTTGCCTTACCAACATGAGGGTTTGTGACTCCTTGAACTAGTGCAAGATGTGGAAGTTGATTGTACTTATCCTTGCCACAATGATATGAGTGAAGAATGTTGGCGGAGTCACCCTCAAGAACTCTCTAGTTCTTCTTCTTCGGGATCCACATCATCTTGATGGGAATCCTTGGAGTTGTAGTCGTACTTGATGAAGTAGAACTTGACGTAGTCTTGGGAACCCACTTGACCAAGGCCTTAGGTGCTTCTTCAAATGCATCAATCTCCTCTTGAAGCTTGTCCTTGCCTTTGTTCTTGTGGTCTTGTGGTGGAAGATCATCTTGTGCTTGTGTTCCCTTCAAGGAAGTAGGATCATACTTCTCTTGTTGAGGAACAAACTTCGTCTTGGGGTATTGATCTTCTTCCCACTCAACTCCATTGGCATTGAACTTTCGTTCAAAACCAACACCTTGATTCTTCCGGTGCCTTCCTTGCTTGTGTACAATTTCCTCGAATTGCTTACTCCCGGCAAGGCTCTTGTATACACCTTTCTCTATAATTCCCTTCAATAAGCTATTTTCTTGCTCAAGTGTAACTTGGCTAAGAGAATCGTTAGTGGAATCAAGAGAACTACTAGAAGCAACAATATTAGATTTGGCATTATTATTGTTACTACTAGAGGAAGAATCTTTCTTGTACTTGTTACTATATTTGACTTGAGGCATGTAAGTAGATAAGAGTAAACGCTTTGCAATGTAAGAAGAACTTTTCTTACGGAGATCATCATTGATTGCTTTTAAGAACTCATGCTCTTGCTCAAGATTGAGCTTTTCAAAGCGTAACTTCTCATGAGCCCTTAAAAGTTCTCGATGATCTTCGAAGATAGTTTCATGAGCTAACTTAAGAGTGTTTAGTTCTTTAGTTAGAAGCTCAATCTTCTCCTTATCACTGTCATTCGTTTTATCTTGATTAGCATGATTAATTGACGTTTCCTCGTAGTATTCATCACTAGAGTTGTCAATAAGTAAATCATCATCACCTAGCAAGTCATCTTCATCACTATTGAAATCAACATACTCGGGATGTGTTACCTCTGGACCTCTGGCCATGAAGCATCTTCCAATTCCTTCATTTGGTGAGTCAAATATGTCATAGGAGTTGGTTGACACAAGTGCTAGACCGGCAACACCTTCATCTTTAGTATATTCAGAGTCGGAGTGATAACTTCTCTCGGAGTGATTGTTGGAGTCGGAGCCGGATACCCATTCACCAACATGAGCTTGATGTCTTTGTTTTGTGTAGCTTCTTGATGACTTGTCCTTGCTTTCCGAATCCTTGTTTCTCCGTGAGGGTCTTCGTTCATAACGATCATCTCTACTCCTCCTCTCTCTTGGTGGTGATTCTTCTCGTTTGCTTCTTATTTTTGGAGAATCTTCTCTTCTTTTGTAGGGTGCCATACACTCATTTGAGTAGTGTCCATGTCTCCCACAATTGTAGCAATTGCGCTCTCGACTAGAAGATCTTTTGTCATTGTAGGACCTTCACTTAGAGCTTCTTTCTTTGCTTCTACTCTTGTAGAATTTGTTGAAGTTCTTCACCATTAAGCTCAATTCTTCATTGAAGGTTTGTTTCTCACTTGATGATGTGGTGGCTTCACATGAGGCTTTGTAAGCACCACTTGACTTGTTGTGAAGTTCCTCCTTGTCCTTGAGTGACATCTCATGAGCAACAATTCTTCCAATGACTTCCGTTGGCTTGAGATCTTTATAGTTTGGCATCATTTGGATCAATGTTCACACGGTATCATACTTTCCATCCAATGCGCTTAGGATCTTCTTGATGATGAATCTGTCGGTCATCTCTTCACTCCCTAAGCCGACAATCTCATTTGTGATAAGAGCAAGCCTAGAGTACATTTCAGCGACACCTTCACCATCCTTCATTTTGAACTTGTCAAGCTGACTTTGGAGCACATCCAGCTTGGATTTCTTGACGGAGTCAGTACCTTCATGCATATCAATCAAAGTATCCCAAATTTCCTTTGCATTCTCAAGATGGCTGATTTTGTTGAATTCTTCGGGGCACAATCCGTTGAAGAGGATATCACAAGCTTGAGCGTTGTATTGCAGCATCTTCAATTCATCCGCATTAACTTCACGTTTCGGCTCTCTCCCATCAAAGAATTCACCTTGCAAGCCAATACAAATAATTGCCCAAACGGCGTGGTTATGTCCGAGAATATGCATTTTCATCTTATGTTTCCAACTAGCAAAATTAGTACCATCAAAGTAAGGACCTCTACGATGATAACTTCCCTCGCTAGACGCCATACTCTCCTAGGTTGTGAAACCAAGGCTATGACCACCAAAAGCTATGGAAATCAAAGCAAATGAAGACCAAAGCTCTGATACCACTTGTAGGAACTTGAAGTATGTCTAGAGGGGCGTGATTAGACTACTTGATCAATTAAAAACTTAACCTTTTACCAATTTTAGAGTTTGGCAGATTTTAGCAATCTTGGGACAAGTCAAGCAATCATCACACAATTCAAGAAAGCATGCAAAGAGTATATGAGCAGCGGAAATTAAAGCACGCAACTTGCAAGAAAGTAAGGGGAAGGGTTTGGAGGATTCAAACGCAATTGGAGACACGGATGTTTTTGGCGTGGTTCCGATAGGTGGTGCTATCGTACATCCACGTTGATGGAGACTTCAACTGTCACGACCGGTTTTTCAATAAAATACTTATTGAGAAAATCGATCTCTTGATCCCAGTATAGGAAGAGTTATCCTTACTGGTAGACAAATACTTGAATACAGAAGACCAGTAGCATCAAATATATTACAGGGTTGAGCTGAGGTTGCTCAACAATTTATTACAAACACGCCAATATTGTACATAAGGGCGGTTATGACACAGGGGTGTGGTGACATGCTACTAGCTCGAGATAAAAGTGGTGGTGGATAACTTGACTCCTAAACTGGCAGCTCATCGAGCGTCGAGGTGAGGCTCATTGAATTTATTTCTGGGGGTAGCGGAAGCGGATATAATACAGTGACCAAATCCAGGATCGCACGGGACTGACTGGGACTCCTCTAGGCGTCGGACTCGCTATCGAACTCTTCATCCATGAGATCGCCTTCATCAACATCTGGCCAAATCAACAAGCCAGGTGAGTACTTTGAAAGTACTCGCAAGACAGTTCGGACAAAAGATATAACCAATGCATTCATGAATGCGTCATGAGCAAAAACAATAATGCTCATTTAAAACAAATAAATATTTGCACGACATGAGAAGTAAAAAGAGAAGTCGGGCGGTAGTCCTCCCGAAATCCCAACAACCAACTGAAACCGATCGGGTGTCTGGAGCGACGCCTCGAAAGGTAAACAAATAAATAATCATGCCGCAGTCGGGCGTCTAAGCGACACCACATAAAGGGCTTATATTGAAAAGTATATAACACGCGTGCCACATTCGGACGTCTGAGCGACATCACAGAAAGGGCTTAATTAAAAGTAAATAACAAGAGTGCCACAATCGGACGTCTGAGCGACATCGCAGAAAGGGCTTATCTCAAAAATAAATAACAAGTGTGCCACAGTCGGACGTCTGAGGGACAACGCAGAAAGGGCTTATATCAAAAGTAAATAATAGGTGTGCCACAGTCGGACGTCTGAGCGACATCGCAGAAAGGGCTTATACCAAAAGAGTAGCTCAAAAATCTTTTGGGTTTCTTTTTAAAAGAAAGTAAAAACTAAGAAATGATTTTGAGAAGGGAAACTCAGAAGAAAGGTTTTTAATAACAAAACACCAGGGTTGCAGAGGATGCAAAAATCAAAGTCCTTGCCAAGGGGAAAGTTTTTGAGAGAGAGAGATTTTAGGAAGGATTTAAATGACCTTTTTCAAACCAAGCAAGGTTTTTGCTGAAAACAAAAAAAATTGGAGTGTCACAACACCTACCCCCTTAGGAAAAATCTCGTCCCCGAGATTTTAGCTGATCCTCAAACAGGTGTGGGTGCTCTGTCCGAAGAAAATCCTCTCTTTCCCAAGTTTCTTCATTTTTGGTATGATTGCTCCACTGAATTCTAAAAAACTTGATGGTTTTCTGTCGGGTCCTCCTTTCAGACTCTTCTAATATTTTTATTGGATGCTCCCGGTAGGTGGGGTCTGGTTGCACATCAATGTCTTCATGGGATACTTGCTTCTCTGGATTGCTTGCGTACGTCCTCAACTGCGAGACGTGGAACACGTCGTGGACATCGGATAATTCTTCGGGTAAGACTATCTGGTAGGCTACCGTGCCTCTTCGGGCCACTATACGGAATGGTCCAATGAATCTTGGTGCTAGCTTTCCATTAACCTTGAATCGTTGCAGGCCCCTCATAGGAGATACTCGTAGGTATACAAACTCTCCGGGTTTGAAACTGATTCCCCGATGCTTTCTATCGTAATAACTGTTTTGTCGACTTTGAGCGGTCTTGAGTCGATCCCTAATCATCTTAACTTTTTCCTCGGCCTCCTTGAGCATATCTGGGCCGAAGATATGGCTGTCTCCGGTCTCTGACCAATTTAACGGTGTATGCGAACTCTGCATATGGCAAGCTTTCTTCCCAACTGGTCCCATAGGTGAGGACACATGCTCTCAGCATGTCTTCTAGAATTTGGTTTACGCGTTCTGTCTGTCCATCAGTCTGGGGGTGGTATGCGGTACTGAATGCTAGTTGAGTACCTAGTGCCTGTTGTAGGTGATCCCAAAACCTAGAGACGAATTGTGTGCCTCTGTCAGATATTATAGTCTTTGGGACTCCATGCAGGCAGACGATACATGCAAGATAAAGCCGGGCAAGCTTCTGAGTGGTGTGAGTTGACTTCACCGGGATAAAATGTGCTACCTTAGTTAATTTGTCGGTGATGACCCATATGGCATTATTTCCGTGTCGTGACCGAGGTAGCCCAACAATAAAATCCATTCCAATCTCGTCCCATTTCCACTCGGGTATCTTGTTTGGCTGTAATAATCCGGCTGGTTTCTGGTGCTCGGCCTTGATGCGTTGACAAGAATCACAACATGCAATGAATGTGGCTATGTCCCTTTTCATATCGTGCCACCAAAAATTTTCCTGAAGGTCCTTGTACATTTTTGTTCCTCCAGGATGGATTGAATACTGAGCGGTGTGGCTTTCAACTAGAATCTGCTGTTTCAGGTCCTTGATATCTGGTACGCAAAGTCATTCTCCGTAACACAATATTCCCTGCTCGTCTATGTTGAATTCTGAGGCCTTGCCCAAACTCACTTTCCTTTTTATGCCATCAATGCTGGGGTGTCCATGCTGAGCCTCCTTAATCTTTTCCATCAGGGTAGACTGTATTTCCAAATTCAACACACTGCCTTCGGTGACCATTATTAGGTTGAGTTTGGCAAATTCCTGCTGAAATTCTGGTCTCAATTTTGGTATATTGTCGTTGCCCGAGCTGGGGTTCCGACTAAGGGCATCTGCCACTGCATTTGCTTTTCCTGGATGATAGTGGATTCCAATATCATAATCCTTCACTAATTCCAACCAGCGTCATTGCCGTAAAATGAGTTCCAGCTGTGTGAAAATATACTTGAGGCTCTTATGATCTGTGTATATTTCACAACAATTTCCAAGTAGAAAGTGTCTCCATTCTTTGAGTGCATGGATGACTGCTGCCAACTCCAGATCATGAGTAGGATAATTTTCTTCATGCTTGCGAAGTTGTCTGGAGACATACGCAACTACTTTGCCTTCTTGCATCAATACGCATCCGAGGCCCTTCCGGGATGCGTCACAATACACCTCAAAATTCTTGTGTATGTCTGGCACAATTAATACTGGTGTCGTTGTTAATTTCCTTTTTAGCTCTTGGAAGCTTTTCTCACAAGCTTCCGTCCATTCAAACTTCTTATCTTTCTTGAGTAACTGTGTCATTGGCTTTGCTATGGTGGAGAATCCTTCAATAAATCTTCGGTAGTATCCTACCATTCCCAAGAAACTTCGTACGTTCGTTACGCTGGCTGGTGGTTTCCAGCCAAGTACGGCCTTGACCGTTTCCGGGTCTACTGCAATACCTTCTTGGGTCAGTACGTGGCCCAGAAAACCCACCTGTCTTAGCCAAAATTCACATTTGCTGAACTTGGCGTACAGGTGATGTTTCCTGAGTTCTCCTAGTACAATTCTGAGATATTCAGCGTGCTCTTCTGGCGTCTTGGAGTATATCAGAATATCATCGATGAATACCACAACAAACTTGTCCATAAACTTCATAAATACTTTGTTCATGAGGTGAACAAAATATGCGGGGCATTTGTTAGTCCAAACGGCATTACTGTGAACTCATACAGTCCATATCTGGAGGTGAAGGCTGTCTTGGGGATATCTTCCGTTCGCACTTTTAATTGATGGTATCCCGACCTTAAGTCAATTTTTGAGAAGACTTTGGCCTGAGCGAGCTGATCACTTAAATCAGTTATTCGGGGCATTGGGTATTTGTTCTTGATTGTGACCATGTTAAGTGCTCGATAGTCTATGCACAATCTCAGTGTCCCATCCTTTTTCTTGGCAAATAAAATTGGTGAACCCCAAGGTGAGGAACTGGCTCGTATGTATCCTTTGTCCAGCAATTCTTTTATTTTCTTCTTCAATTCTACCAACTAGGATGGTGCCATTCTGTATGGTTTCTTGTAAATGGGAGCAGTTCCGGGTGCTAGCTCAATGCTGAATTCTATCTCTCGGTCTGGTGGAATGCCTGGTAGTTCTTCGGGAAATACGTTTGGTAATTCACACACTACTGGAACCTTGCTTAACTTAGAAACGTCCACCTTGTTTAACCTCGGTTGCCGAGATATTTGTCTTTCTTTGGCTGAAACCTTTATTGTCTTCCCGTGATAGTGGGTGAGAATTACGGTTTGGTTGAAGCAGTCAATAAAACATTTGTTGGTGGTTAACCAATCCATCCCTAGGATGAAATCCAGTCCTTTATTTTCCAATACAATAAGGTTGGCGTAAAACTTCAATCCTTCAAATTCAATAACCACACCTTGGCAGTAACTCTGGGTCACTTGCTTAATCCCAGGGGACTTGATGATCATGGATTTTTCCAAGGGAAGCATCGAAAAATTATTTTGCAAAGCAAAACTCTTCGAAATGAATGAGTGAGAAGCTCCAGAATCAAAAAAAACCATGGCAGGTATTGTGTTGATAGGGAACGTACCGAGTACGATATCTGGGGCGTTCTATGCTTCCTCTTTGGTCACGTGGTTCAGATGACCCTTCCTGTGGTTGTTATTGGGGTTGAAATTGTTTCGCTTGGGCGCTGAATTATTGCCACTATTGTTTAGCTTTCGGGTTGAGTTCCTTGGCGTGGGGCACTGCTTGGCATAGTGCCCTTCTTCTCCACAAGTGTAGCAAGTAACGCCTGGGCGATATGTGAACTCTTTGTCCCTTGCATGGAAATTCTTGATTGGGCGCGAATTACTTGTCGTGGGTTTGTGTGTCCCACCTTTTTGGAAACCCGTCTTGCTTCGGTGGTTTCGAGCCTGAGTAGTCTGGTCCCTTTTGCGTTGGCAGAAATCCTCCAAACTGCGTCGCTCATTTTCCAAGGTAATCGCCTTATCCACCAGTGTCTTGAAATCTGAGAAGGTGTGTACAACCAGCTGGCATCTAAGTGCGGGTGCCAGGCCTTCCAAGAATTTTTCCATCTTCTTGCTTTCAGTCATATGCTCTTCGTTGGCGTAGCGAGACAGCAGAGTAAACTGGCTGTTGTATTCTGACACCGTCATGGTCCTTTGTTTGAGGTCATCAAATTCTCTCTTCTTGATCTTCATAACACTTTTAGGAATGTGTGCCCCATGAAAACTTTCTTTGAATTCCTCCCAGGTTATTTCATTTTCGTTGGGGTGCATGTGTAGGAAATTTTCCCACCACGATGCAGCTGCTCCAGTGAGATAGTGTGGTGCATATAGTACTTTCTCATGGTCTGAACACTATGCAATAACTAATTTTCTTTCCACGTCTCGAAGCTAGTCGTCGGCCTCAAGAGGTTTGTCAGTATGAGAAAATGTTGGGGGCCGCGTCTTCTGTAGCACAGACAACTTGGATTGCTGCTGATACTGTCCACGGTGAGTCCCCATATTGATGACTTGGTTCATCATTTCCTGATGTTGTTTCTGACTCTGTTCATAAAGGCGACACACTTGGGTAAATGTTGTTTCACTGTCCTGTTGACTTGACTGCCCCTGTGTGAAATTGTTTTTTGGTGGTGTGCCATAATTTTCCTCTGGCGGAATTGGCATGGAGCGCGTCCAAGGACGAGACATCTTTCACTCTGGGGATATATTTTGTAAAACTCGTAAGAAAAGAAATTGAATTGCACAGCCAATAAATTCACAAATACAGAATTTTTAAAAGCTCCTGAATTTTTCAAGAAAAATCAACGATTGCACACGGATAAGGACTATTACACATCTTACATGCGAGCAGTAATTATACAATACATCACTCAGGATATGCGTACATAATCCTGATATGTTATTGAGGCTAGTGCACTTCTCCAGACCCTACATGATGTGCAAACAAGCTACTTCTCACAACCTATGTACATATAAACATATAACACAAGTCGGTACATCGCATGACGGCTAAGTGTACTCAGTCGGAGATGGTGAGGATCTCCCTTGGCCTGCCGAGGGTGAGGCACAGTGAGGCGGGGGACTCAACTTCCTCCTCGCTAATAGGCTCCAGACGTGAAGCGCTGCGCTGAGCTGGTGGAGCGGGTGCCATAGGCGGAGTAACACGAATATGAGTGGGTGCAATGACTTGGTTGAACTCCTCGGTGCTAGGTAGGCGACGAGCAGTGGCGAGAATGTTAGGTGAATGGGATGCCGAGGACGAGATGAAAGTCAGCGGTAGAACGGTGTGCAGGAGCTCCCTCCGGTTGGTGGCACAGCCATGGACCGAGTCCATGCGGGCAGCAACAAGGTCGTCCACCATGCTGTCGAAGGCTGCCTCCAGAGCTCGGAGGTACTCGACAAGCATCTCAAAGGCCTTGTCACGCCCTCCTCTGGGGCAAGCGAATGAGTAATGACAGGTGTATGGCACATGGCATGGAAGGTAGCGGTAGTGACGAGTCTTCATTGAAGGAAGAACATCCCAGAGACGAGCTACCGCCTCATGGGCAGCCATCTGCATAGCATGCCTCTCCATAGGCATGGCTCTCCCCAAGAACCGGAAGCGGCGTAACTCAACACGCCCTCCCTTGAATTGCACCGCGGCCTGGTGCATGGTTAGACTGTCGTTGATCTTGTGTGGGTAGAGTGTGAAGACTGGGCGCACTGATGGCCCCATCGCGACCTGGACGATGAAGGAGAGGAGCTTGATGAACCCCTCAGGCACGTTGGCGAACACCTGTGACTCACAGTCGTTGCTAGCCATCTACAAACGTAGGCGAAAATTCTGAATGGTCAGATCATAAATTTATGCTGACTGTCAGAAAATGACTACATTTGTAAAAATAAGAATGAACTCTACTATGCTAATAACCCATTAGCGATCGCTCCTAGTGGCTTCCTACAGTCAGCCTGGCTCTGGTACCAAGTTTGTCACGACCGGTTTTTCAATAAAATACTTATTGAGAAAATCGATCTCTTGATCCTAGTATAGGAAGAGTTATCCTTACTGGTACATAAATACTTGAATACAGAAGACCAGTAGCATCAAATATATTACAGGGTTGAGCTGAGGTTGTTCAACAATTTATTACAAACACACCAATATTGTACATAAGGGCGGTTATGACACAGGGGTGTGGTGACATGCTACTAGCTCGAGATAAAAGTGGTGGTGGATAACTTGACTCCTAAACTGGCAGCTCATCGAGCGTGGAGGTGAGGCTCGTTGAATTTATTTCCGGGGTAGCGAAAGCGGATATAATACTGTGACCAAATCCAGGATCGCACGGGACTGACTGGGACTCCTCTAGGCGTCGGACTCGCTATCGAACTCTTCATCCATGAGATCGCCTTCATCAACATCTGGCCAAATCAACAAGCCAGGTGAGTACTTTGAAAGTACTCGCAAGACAGTTCGGACAAAAGATATAACAAATGCATGCATGAATGCGTCATGAGCAAAAACAATAATGCTCATTCAAAACAAATAAATATTTGCACGACATGAGAAGTAAAAAAGAGAAGTCGGGCGGTAGTCCTCCCGAAATCCCAACAACCAACTGAAACCGATCGGGTGTCTGGAGCGACGCCTCGAAAGGTAAACAAATAAATAATCATGCCGCAGTCGGGCGTCTAAGCGACACCACATAAAGGGCTTATATTGAAAAGTATATAACACGCGTGCCACATTCGGACGTCTGAGCGACATCACAGAAAGGGCTTAATTAAAAGTAAATAACAAGAGTGCCACAATCGGACGTCTGAGCGACATCGCAGAAAGGGCTTATCTCAAAAATAAATAACAAGTGTGCCACAGTCGGACGTCTGAGCGACAACGCAGAAAGGGCTTATATCAAAAGTAAATAATAGGTGTGCCACAGTCGGACGTCTGAGCGACATCGCAGAAAGGGCTTATACCAAAAGAGTAGCTCAAAAATCTTTCTTTGCTTCTACTCTTGTAGAATTTGTTGAAGTTCTTCACCATTAAGCTCAATTCTTCATTGAAGGTTTGTTTCTCACTTGATGATGTGGTGGCTTCACATGAGGCTTTGTAAGCACCACTTGACTTGTTGTGAAGTTCCTCCTTGTCCTTGAGTGACATCTCATGAGCAACAATTCTTCCAATGACTTCCGTTGGCTTGAGATCTTTATAGTTTGGCATCATTTGGATCAATGTTCACACGGTATCATACTTTCCATCCAATGCGCTTAGGATCTTCTTGATGATGAATCTGTCGGTCATCTCTTCACTCCCTAAGCCGACAATCTCATTTGTGATAAGAGCAAGCCTAGAGTACATTTCAGCGACACCTTCACCATCCTTCATTTTGAACTTGTCAAGCTGACTTTGGAGCACATCCAGCTTGGATTTCTTGACGGAGTCAGTACCTTCATGCATATCAATCAAAGTATCCCAAATTTCCTTTGCATTCTCAAGATGGCTGATTTTGTTGAATTCTTCGGGGCACAATCCGTTGAAGAGGATATCACAAGCTTGAGCGTTGTATTGCAGCATCTTCAATTCATCCGCATTAACTTCACGTTTCGGCTCTCTCCCATCAAAGAATTCACCTTGCAAGCCAATACAAATAATTGCCCAAACGGCGTGGTTATGTCCGAGAATATGCATTTTCATCTTATGTTTCCAACTAGCAAAATTAGTACCATCAAAGTAAGGACCTCTACGATGATAACTTCCCTCGCTAGACGCCATACTCTCCTAGGTTGTGAAACCAAGGCTATGACCACCAAAAGCTATGGAAATCAAAGCAAATGAAGACCAAAGCTCTGATACCACTTGTAGGAACTTGAAGTATGTCTAGAGGGGCGTGATTAGACTACTTGATCAATTAAAAACTTAACCTTTTACCAATTTTAGAGTTTGGCAGATTTTAGCAATCTTGGGACAAGTCAAGCAATCATCACACAATTCAAGAAAGCATGCAAAGAGTATATGAGCAGCGGAAATTAAAGCACGCAACTTGCAAGAAAGTAAGGGGAAGGGTTTGGAGGATTCAAACGCAATTGGAGACACGGATGTTTTTGGCGTGGTTCCGATAGGTGGTGCTATCGTACATCCACGTTGATGGAGACTTCAACTGTCACGACCGGTTTTTCAATAAAATACTTATTGAGAAAATCGATCTCTTGATCCCAGTATAGGAAGAGTTATCCTTACTGGTAGACAAATACTTGAATACAGAAGACCAGTAGCATCAAATATATTACAGGGTTGAGCTGAGGTTGCTCAACAATTTATTACAAACACGCCAATATTGTACATAAGGGCGGTTATGACACAGGGGTGTGGTGACATGCTACTAGCTCGAGATAAAAGTGGTGGTGGATAACTTGACTCCTAAACTGGCAGCTCATCGAGCGTCGAGGTGAGGCTCATTGAATTTATTTCTGGGGTAGCGGAAGCGGATATAATACAGTGACCAAATCCAGGATCGCACGGGACTGACTGGGACTCCTCTAGGCGTCGGACTCGCTATCGAACTCTTCATCCATGAGATCGCCTTCATCAACATCTGGCCAAATCAACAAGCCAGGTGAGTACTTTGAAAGTACTCGCAAGACAGTTCGGACAAAAGATATAACCAATGCATTCATGAATGCGTCATGAGCAAAAACAATAATGCTCATTTAAAACAAATAAATATTTGCACGACATGAGAAGTAAAAAGAGAAGTCGGGCGGTAGTCCTCCCGAAATCCCAACAAACAACTGAAACCGATCGGGTGTCTGGAGCGACGCCTCGAAAGGTAAACAAATAAATAATCATGCCGCAGTCAGGCGTCTAAGCGACACCACATAAAGGGCTTATATTGAAAACTAAATAAAACGCGTGCCACAGTCGGACGTCTGAGCGACATCATAGAAAGGGCTTAATTAAAAGTAAATAACAAGAGTGCCACAATCGGACGTCTGAGCGACATCGCAGAAACGGCTTATCTCAAATATAAATAACAAGTGTGCCACAGTCGGACGTCTGAGCGACATCGCAGAAAGGGCTTATATCAAAAGTAAATAACAGGTGTGCCACAGTCAGACGTCTGAGCGACATCGCAGAAAGGGCTTATACCAAATATAAATAACAAGAGTGCCACAGTCGGACGTCTGAGCGACATCGCAGAAAGGGCTTATCTCAAAAATAAATAACAAGTGTGCCACAGTCGGACGTCTGAGCGACATCGCAGAAAGGGCTTATATCAAAATAAATAACAAGTGTGCCACAGTCGGACGTTGGAGCGACATCACAGAAAGGGCTGAATCAAAAGTAAATAACAGGTTAGCCCATCCACAAGAATAAACTTTTAACCGGACTTAACACTCATGTGGTTCACCGGAGTTTTGTCACTGAGACTGACATTTGATAAGATAAGAAGAACACATTACTTGGACATGTACAAGATGATTCAAGGATTTTTGACTCTGCAGAGTTTGTACTAATTGCCCACAGCCAACGGATTTCCGTAGTCACGAAGGACTAGTTCTGTTTACGGTATTTCGGTAGAAACACATCTAACCAGTACACACCCATTCCACCTCATGATGCCAGGGATCACCCTAGACAACGTCCAAGAAAAACTTTGAGACGGGGAGGAAACAACCTCGAATAGCATGGGATCAAATTTCTATACGCGCGCTCTAAGGGGTGCCCCCCCTCTCGGTCCCAACCGGAAACACCCATGCCCCCTGACCGGATGACGGGCTTTAATCTAGGGCCATGGAACCCTCATCCCGGCCTCTCTATTTGGTGTGTACCAGGAAAATGGTTTGCAACTTACTATGCCATATTCCTTGCGGAAAACATATGGTAGTACAGGAAGGAAAACGAATGGGAACGTGACTTGATTCACGTTGATACTGAAGTCAAATGGTCTGGCATAAGACTGGCATGCTACAACGATGCCATCTTACCCATTCTCATGCCATCACATGGCCATGCAAACATATATCCAACAACCTATGGATTTCTGAAACTCACTTCCCTCATCTTTGCATGAAATATAACATTTAACGAAATGCTCATAAACATGCCATGAAACTACTAAATGCAAACATGCAACAACCACCCATCATCTCAAAAGTTCAAACATGCTTGCCTGGTTCGGAGTAGTCGGAGTCTAACTTGGCGAAGTTCGCGGCTCCGTCACCTCCTCCGGCATCTACGGTATAAGAAAAGTACGTACTTAACGTAAATACCGCGAGTGCATAGAAAAGTGTTCCAAATATTTTTCAAATAAATATGACCAAAAAGCTAGACAGAAAAAATAAAGATGACAGAAAAAGAATCAATCAAAAATCAGTTTCTGTTTAAAAGTTATAAAGGTTTTAAAACCAGGGAATTATCTGTAATGAAACAGAAAGTTTCCAGGGGGTCAACTGATAAAACAGAAAACTATTCGAAAAAAGAGAAAACACTGACGAGGGGGTCCCACCCATCAGGTTTAAATTTTCAAGGGGAAAAACAGAGCTCGTCGGCGCCCGAGAGCTGCGGTGGTCGCCGGCGGCGATCCACGGCGAGTTAGGATGATCGGAGAGTACCTACGTGCTCAGGGTGTCCTTCCGCGTCGGTGGGTGGTGGTGGTTGTTGTCGGTGAGTACCACGTCGACGGCGGGCCTTGCTCCGGCGGACGGCGGCTCGGGTGGAGTTTGATCTCGTCGGGGAGGGCTGCGGAGGTCAATTTGAAGCTTGGGTTAGCTCACTGGGTGCTCCAGGTGGCTACTGACGAGGCTTGGTCGTCGGGGATGGCCTCACCGGAGTGGATCGAGCTGGTGGCCGAGGTAGATCGGGGCGGCCGTAGTTGGGGGAGGAGACCTCCTCGAGGTCCTCCTAGTGACTTGGCGGGGTACTGGTGAGGTGCAGTGGTGGTGCGTGCTCGAGAGCGAGCTCGGGGCTCCTTTTTATAGGTGATTCGAGGCGGTGGCCGTGAACGGAGTTCTCCAGCGATGGTTATGGCGGCGCAGAGCTTGGTCGGGGAGATTTAGGGAGTTGGGCATCAACGTGGAGTTCCACTAGTTCCGTTTAGACGCTAAACGAGCTTGGATTAGGAGTCCTCGGTGGATTCGACGAAACGGGGCAGCGCGGGCCCGTCGGCGGCAAAGGGCGCGCCCTGTGCTTGCCGGGCCACGACGACGGTGCTGCGGGGGTGCGCTGGCATGCATGAGCCACGCCGAGGGCTAGGGAGCATTGGGCGGCGCAGAATAGCGTTGCGAGCCGGTGCTGGCTCCGTTTGGCCACCATGGGTGGCTCTGCCACCACAGAGGCTGCCGGCGTTGGAGATGCTTGCCGCCACCGATGCCTGCGTCCGTCCAAGCGGGCGTGCGGTGCTCTGGCCAGGGAGAAGGGGCTGTGAGCAATGCGCCAGGACGCACTGTGGATCGGTGACAACACTCTGACGAAAACGACACTGAATCTCCCTGAAACACTGAACTTTCTGAAAGTGCACAGGAACAGTGCCGGCCAAGTGTTCGACGAAATGATTTTGGCATGTGGGGAATTTTCCTTGAGCTGATTTTTTGGTGGGGTGGCCCCTCATTGCATTTGGGGGCTGCCTGAATTTTGGTAGAATTTTTGGGGAAGAGGAGATATGAATTTCACCAAATTTGACAAATCTGGTCCAAACTTGCAGAGGATGAAATTTAAAACATTTGAAAATAGGAAGAGTGGATCTTGATGGTTCTAGGTTGTGGGTGCTAGAGACTATCCAGGAGAGTTGGTTTGAGATCAAAACTCAAAGGGAAGTAGGCACTTGCTTTGTAAATCACCTAGGCTTAAAATAAATGACAGAATTGTTTTGGGAGAAAAAAATAAATGGAATAAAATCCAAAAATGGATTTAACTTGTTGGGACAGAATGTTTGGATTGCCCCAAGGTGGAGGGAGGGGTTTTGGGAGAATTTACCACATGTGGCATGGTAAAACCAAGGATGGTTCAAAACAAAAGAGTAGCTCAAAAATCTTTTGGGTTTCTTTTTAAAAGAAAGTAAAAACCAAGAAATGATTTTGAGAAGGGAAACTCAGATGAAAGGTTTTTAGTAACAAAACACCAGGGTTGCAGAGGATGCAAAAATCAAAGTCCTTGGCAAGGGGAAAAGTTTTTGAGAGAGAGAGATTTTAGGAAGGATTTAAATGACATTTTTCAAACCAAGCAAGGTTTTTGCTGAAAACAAATTTTTTTTGGGAGTGTCACATCAACCCACGAAGGGTAACGGTTGCGCGAGTCCACGGAGGGCTCCACCCACGAAGGGTCCACGAAGAAGCAACCTTGTCTATCCCACCATGGACGTCGCCCATGAACCACTTGCCTCACTAGCGATAGATCTTCACGAAGTAGGCGATCTCCTTGCCCTTACAAACTCCTTGGTTCAACTCCACAATCTTGTCGGAGGCTCCCAAGTGACACCAAGCCAATCTAGGAGACACCACTCTCCAAGAAGTAACAAATGGTGCGTTCATGATGAACTCCTTGCTCTTGTGCTTCAAATGATAGTCTCCCCAACACTCAACTCTCTCTCATAGGATTTGGATCTGGTGGAAAGAAGATTTGAGTGGAAAGCAACTTGGGGAAGGCTAGAGATCAAGATTCATATGGTAGGAATGGAATATCTTGGCCTCAACACATGAGTAGGTGGTTCTCTCTCAGAAATGGTAAGTTGGAAGTGTAGGTTTGTTCTGATGGCTCTCTCCACGAATGAAGAGGAGGTGGAGGGGTATATATAGCCTCCACACAAAATCTAACCGTTAAACACAATTTACCAAACTCGGTGGGACCGATTCAACAGACTCGGTCGGACCGATTTAGTAAACCTAGTGACTGTTAGGATTTTCGGTGGGACCGACATGCAACTCGGTAGGACCGATATGGTTAGCGTTAGGGCATAACGTAATCTTGGTAAGACCGATTACACAAACTCGGTGAGACCGATTTTGGTAATAAGCTTTCCAGAGAGTTGGTCAGGTAAACTCGGTGGGACCAATTCGCTCATTTCAGTGAGACCGAAATGTTACGAAAGGGAAACAGAGAGTTTACATTACAATCTCGGTGGGACCAATCGCTCACTTCGGTTAGACCGAAACGTTACGAAGGGAAACAGAGAGATTACAATTCCATCTCGGTGAGACCGAGATCCCTATCGGTGAGACCGATTTGCCTAGGGTTTGTGGCAGTGGCTATGACATTTGAACTCGGTGGCGCTGGATAGAAAGAATCAGTGTGACCGATTTTGACTTTGGGTTTAGGTCATATGAGGATGTGAGAAAGTAGTTGAGGGTATTTGGAGCATATCACTAAGCACTTGAAGCAAGAGGCTCATTAAGCAACACCTCATCCCTCCTTGATAGTATTGCCTTTTCCTATAGACTCAATGTGATCTTGGATCACTAAAATGTAAATTGAAGAGTCTTGAGCTTTTGAGCTTGAGCCAATCCTTTGTCCTTGATATTTTGAGGGATCCAATTTCATCATCCATGCCATGCCATTCATTGAGCTTTCCTGAAATAATAGTCTTGGAATAGCATTAGCTCAATGAGCTATATGTTGTTATGAATTACCAAAACCACCTAGGGATAGTTGCACTTTCAATCTCCTCAAGGATGACGCCCGGGAGATCGCTGATGCGGTCCACCGGAGATTCTACTGGTTCCTCAGATCCGGGTGCCGGGGGGGGGGGGATCGCCGCTTCTCCCCGCGCTACCGGGTGCGGGATCTACAACCGGCGTCACCGCTGGCAGGAGCCTCATCTTCTTGGCGCTGGGGCCAGCCGACTCCATTTTCCTTGTGGGCGTCGCGCCGAGCTCACGGGTTTGAGCAGAGTAGCCAGAGACGAGCCTAGTGGCAGTGCAAGTGGGGAAGAAGGAGGACTGGGGATATCTGTAGGAGTGGAAGAAGAGGAGCAGGTGTTTTCTGTACGAGTGAGGAAGAAGGTGAGTGGGGTTTTCCGGACGAGTGAGGAAGATTGGGGAGCGGGGAGAATTGTGGGGGAGACAGAAGCGGGAGAGCGAGCTGTTCGTGTTTATAAGGCCCGATGCACTAACTACTCGCTTTTTACCAAGAACCGCTCTCTTCTTTTGCGTTGCTGCATTGGAGCTGGTGCATGGACTTGGCTGACTGGCCATGCATGCAGGTTGCATGTGACCGCCGGCCACTGCGTGCACCTGGTTTGTTACTAGGCCTATTTAATAGGGTGGTTATGGAGTAAATTAAGGAGATTTATTTCTTTGTGTGCATCCACCAAATTAGAGGATGCGGTACTGGATGCAAACACTCGCATTAAACTAACATTCAGAAGAACAAAAGTTCAGCATGTCTATGCATCTCAATGATTCACCATACTATAACCAATACAAAGCTGTTAGAAGGTGTGGAAATAAAGAAAATCGGTCGATGCTTCTCTGAGAAAAGGGCCTCTCTGCGCACGCATTAATTTCCTGGGCATGCTTGTTTCTTCTCAATGTTGCGAGCACTTTGAGCATGTTGGCAACTCCACAGCTAGCTAGCTTCCTCATCTTGCAATTGATGCTGACACATTTGCAGCAAACACATGAGGCAATAGAGATGACTCAACATGGGTCCATATTGTGCAGTTCTCCTGAAATCATATTCATTGTCCTGAATCTGAAAAGATAGGAAAACAGTAGCTATACTTAAACGGTGTTGCAAAACAGTAGCACATATCAATAGCTCGGCATGACAAAACATGATCATCTGGACGAAGGGGATACTGACCTGCCTGAGGAAGATTATATATAATTTCATAAGTCCTTGGTTGATTTCCACCTTCGGTTGCACTGCTTGTTTGCTCCTCCACACATGACAGGATCATTCCCCACTGCATTCAGCAAGTCAACATACGAATAAGCTAATTTCATCTTGCGGTGGTCATTGTACCTAGTTACAAATGTAGGAATACCTGGAGCACCATGAGGTTAGCTGACAGCAGGTAGATGCAGCCATATAAATTTTGTGCAGTGCTACCAAAATTGAGGTTTGTATCCCTTCCCGTTATGAGAATTCTTCTTGAAGTTGGTAGAATGTGACGGCTTGTTCTTTGCATCAAACTTGCCTTTCCCATGAGATTTGTTCTTGTTGTTTTGGGGATGGTTGGGCTGGAAGTTCTTCTCGTGTACCATGTGGGCACTAGAAGCTCCCTTAGTGACCCGAGCACGTGTGTCTTTTGCTCTCGCCTTCTCCCCAAAATCAAGAGTGCTAATGAGATCCAAAACAGAAAACGCATGTCTCTTGTTTTTCAGAGAAGTAACAAAATCGTTCCACGAAGGTTGAAGCTTGGCAATGATGGTCCCAGCAACAAATTTTTCCGGCAACACACACTTAAAGTACTCAAGTTCCTTAGAGAGTGACTGTATCTCATGAGTCTGCTGAACAACAGAGTGCTCATCATTCATCTTGTAGTCACAGAATTGCTCCATGACGTACAACTCGTTGCCAGCGCCCGAGGGCCCAAACGTGGCCTCGAGCGCAGCCCACATGTCTTTGCCGCTGTCAAATGACATATATGAATCCACAATGGAATCATCAAGAACACTCAGCACTGCGGCTTTGAAGAGGGTATCCATGTTCTAAAAAGCTTCCTGCTGTGTAGGATTAAGATCGCCCTCAGGCTTACCCTTAGTGGCGTCATAGCAGTACATGATCTGAAACCAATATATTGCTCTTGTGTGCCACCTTTTATATTGCACCCCCTTAAAAGTAGGCGGCTTCAAAAATGCAGGAAAACCACTCGGAGTAAATTGCCTGTAATCATGTTTTTGGATTGGATTGTTGAATATATGAGCAATTTAGTATGAGATTTAATCCGCAACAGCAGTAAATAGATCATAAAAACAATTGCAAACATCAAAGTAATGATGCGGACTAAACCAGGAGGACAGAATCACATACTGTATAGCGGGAGCAGAACCGATGTGGTTGATGTTGTCGTTGATGAAGAGGTTACCGAGGTTTAGGGAAGAAGGTTGTCATTGAGGAAGTCGTTGCTGGCAGCAGTCAGAGGAGTGTACTCCCCAAAAACCTGATCGCCCCTCTCCCGTATAGGATCACGAAAGGCGGGGTTCGGAGGACTGCTGTCCCTTCTCGTGGTGCATGCCGGAAGGAGGGCTGGAGAAGAATTGTGTGGCGGCGCTAAGATCTGGAACGGTGCGAAACCATATGATACAGCGGCGGCTAGGGTAGAGCATGTCAGGTCGGTCGTGCGAGTATAATAGTAGGCCTTTGGCCCCCAAACCCCATGTCCAAGTCAATAATAGATCAAAAAACGTCAATAATAGCACCACCAAGGTTTGTCTCAAAAAAACAGAGTAATTAAGGTGTCCGTTAGTCCCTTTAGTATAAATACTATATCATTAATAATGGCCCCATCTTTTGCCTCACAATGTATGTTGGAGTAAAACCGGCTACACGTTTACAATCCGCTTTGCTTCTCTCTCCTCTTCTCTCTCCTTCAACTAAGGCTAGCCATAGTGGGAGTAACTTACTCCCTCCTTTCCGGTTTATAGGGCTTATCTCAAAATTTAAGTTTTTCCATTTTATAAGGCTCAATTTGGTTGTTTCCCATCACATGTTCAAATTCCAAGGTGCATTAAATCATTGCATGCAAGTATTAAGATAAAATTGACGAATGCATGTAGTTTATGCATGTATGCATTGCAATTAATACATTGGTAAACATAACTTTTCAGGAAAACAAGAGCATTAATTGGGTGCTTTTGCAAACTACAAAAAATATTCCATCACTCACCATCTACCTTGGTTGGTGAGATTTTTGAATTGAGCCCTATAAACCGGAAAGGAGGGAGTAGGTAGTAACATAAGACACCCCAAGACAATTTTGCTTATGTGGCAAGTATTTAATGAGGAAAGAGGTGCTTGTGGTAACATAATATGTTACTATAACATAGCGCTTCCCGAGGCAAAATGAGTCTATGAGATAATAAATGAAGCAATCTATGATACTACTACTATGTTACTTTGCACTATGGAGGTAATAACTTACACTAGTGTCATATGCATGACACTAGTCTAAGTTACTCCCCACTGACCAGCCTAAGCACAAATACTATATTTAAATCCTTATAGCTTGCTTATGTCATCTAATTGTAGTACTTGCTCTAAAGTTACTCTCCACAGTGTCGTCTGAAATGCCGGGTGTGCAGCGTATGGTGCCCTCGGTCGGCGTGCCGCTTCAACGGCGGAAGCAGTGAGAGGTCGCGTCGCGCTGACTTGCCATCAATGTGGAGCGGCGGGCTTAGCTGGCGCCGGGCGGGAAGCGCGCGCGGGAGGGGGAGGGGTTTTTGTTGAGCCAAGAAGGTGAGAAGCCAACTTGGGATCGGTCTAGACGGGGAAATATCATGTGCTCCCATACTCTGCATATGACACTAGTCTATGTTACTACTCCCTCCTTTCCAGTTTATAGAGATGTTTAGAGTAACGTAGTAATATGTTACAGTATAAGTTACTCCCCACTATGACCAGCCTTGGCCTCTCCCAGTGCTCCACCAAGTATAGCTCCTAAGCCTGCCACGTAGGCATAAAATATGATGTGGCACCAATAAACTAAGCACCTATGCATTGAAGACTTGAGTTACTAAGCCATTTAATGCACTTAGCACCTCATCTAAAGAGCATGGTTAATAGTATAGCCAGCTGCTGGCTATAAGCCAGTGCCATGTCATCTACAGCCCATCTTATAGTCAACATGTACAATAGTACATCAAAAGAGTGTACTCGCTCCGTCTAGGTGAGTAAGTCATCCTAGGTTGTGCACCGTGACCAAGGAGGAGGGGAAAATGAGAGAACTTAATGTTCATTTGCTAATTAATAGCATTGCATGCAATGAACTAGCCACTGCATGTCATGTTTGGTAGTCTCAAGTCATTAAAAGCATGCACACCCCACATCTCTTATTGGTTGATATGTCAAGAAACAAGAAACGAGGTAGAATTTAATGCACCGTGCCTAAGTGTTTCGGGATTATTTGGTTTTTGTAAGATGACTTACACACCTAGACGGAGGGAGTGCTACTTTTTTATTATGTGGCCCACCTTTCATTCTCACAAAGTGCCTAGGAGCACGTGCTAGAGCTGGATCTTCACGAACAGCCCGCTTACCCTTCTGTCTCCTCTTCTCTTTCCTCCAACTAAGCAGAAATATACTAGTTTATTCCTTATAGCCCGCTGACTCAGCTCTATTGTACTTGCTCTAAGCACATCTAAGCACTCACTACCAATCCCCTGACCGTGGACCTCGACGGTGTACGTCACCTTGTGTCTCATAATTTTCCTCGTCAGCATCTGAGTCCTAGAAGATCTCACCCACATCATCATTAGCATGCAGCCGCTTTGATAGACAACATGCGCAGAAGGAGTTGAGGCGACTGGGGACGCACCACCACCACGTCGTGGGCACTCCATATGTGCTCGTGTACGTGCAGCGTGCGTGTTTTTCCATCGGTGCTAGCTCTAAGGCCGAGGTTGCGGTCGTCTTCGTCTCCGACTAGTAGTAGAGCAGCGACGGCAACGAGGTGCTGCAAGAGATGCATATGCACCGTTGCGTGGGAGCTTCGCCATAGTACGATGAACCGGACGTCGTCGTGGATGGCGCACCCCTCCATGCAGCCCAGTGTGTGTGCATGCATGTGTTATTCACGTGCATTCTATGGCCGAGCATGTGTGCATTCACGTCTTGTGTACGAGCGTTGTGTGCTCCATGTTGTGCTCGTATGTGCATGAGTGGGATCGGATGGAGTTAGTGCGTTGGCTTGTATACATGTATGGTTGCATGCGTCCTATACATGCGTGGCTTGTTGCGTGGTTATCAATAATTCAATATAAACTACTCCCTTCGTTCCTAAATATAAGTCTTTCTAGCCATTTCAAATAGACTACAACATACGGATGTATGTAGACACATTTTAGAGTGTAGATTCACTCATTTTGTTTCGTATGTAGTCCCTTATTGAAATCTCTAAAAAGACTTATATTTGGGAACGGAGGGAGTATAAAACATCTTCAACTTAGCATCCTGATGTACTGTTTCTAGTGGTTAGCGAAAAGTTCATGTTCTTTTATTAGTTTATAGGTGGGTAGGTGGCAAAAAAAACAGGGGAAAACGCGCAAGGTTCCTTGCAGATGCTCCACCGCGAGGTTCCTTGCTTCTTCTCGGTCATCGGGAATCTATGCTCTTCAACTCTTTTCTTTTACGTGAGCTTTGTTCATCCTTTTCCCAACACGCGAGACATCTAGCATCAAGGTGCACGTGTCATGCAAGAAAATGGAGATAATCAAATAAGCAGTGCGTAAGTGAGTCATGCGAGGGGAAACCCTTTTTCGTAAGTGAGTCATGCACTTCGATGGCACCTACGCAATATTTTTTCTCCTCGATGGCATGTGAATAGTGCACGTACTCAACGACGGAGCACGGGATGGTAGCAATGACATGTTCAGCCCTTTTTTGGAGAGAGTACATACTACTAGTAAATAACTTTGATGTGTCCCGTCAACTCACAGAACGACGAGAAGCTTGATTACGCCTTCTCCCTCGCCAACGCGTGCGCGGTGGCTCGCAGCATGAGGAGAAACTTTTGCTTACAAGCGGTGGACGTGCAACAGTTCATTTGGTGTCAGATTGATAGAAGCACTACTATAGAACCATCAACTTACGGAAGAGGCGAAGAGCCAAGCGCAAGGTCACGTACTAACCTTAGGCTAGGCGTAGTGGGAGCAACATAAGTACGGGTACCTCCTTTTTTTATTCTAGAAACAACCACATGCGAATATCAAGGTGCTGGTTACGTAGAACAAATTTCATGGAGTCCGTGCTCAGCCCTCCTCTATCTCTCTTCTCAGCCAGCCAGCGGACGCGCGGAGCCCATTGTCTGTTTGCTCACATGCGGTCCCACATGTCAGTGAAAACGGAAGAGGACCCACTGAACCTGCACATCTTACACCTCGACGTGCTGGTGATGAAAAACAAATCCAATAAAGATCTTTGGTGGCCGCTTTTGGTGTTACTCAAGAGTAGTAAGATTCTATTTACAGTGTAACCCAAGATGCACACCACGTGGCTTCAACTACCACTCTATTTTCTTCCATGACACGACCTGGATGCTAGATGTCCCACATGTCGGCAAAAGGAGGAAGAACCCGACCAAATCTTCGGTTGTGCTCTCGGATTAGACTAGTTGTGCTAACTTAAGAAATTTATTGTGTACTCCCTCGGTTCCAAAATACTTGACTTCCATTTTTCCAAAAATGGATGTACCTATATACTAAAACATGTCTAGATACATATATATTTTGACAAATAGAAGGCATGTATCACTACTGGAATCAGGGATTTTGCCGTCTGCTAGTTCTTTGCCGTCCGCTAGCAGACGGCAAAGAAGGTCTTTACCATCAGCTACCAAGAAGCGGACGGCAAAACAACTGGCAAACGGCAAATAAGGTCTTTGCCATCAGTCATTTCTTTGCCGTCCGCTGGCTGACGGCGAAGAATCTTTGCCGTCAGCTGGCTGACGGCAAAGAGAGAGGTGGCCCCCACTAACTATCTGATTAGAAAAAACTTAACGTCCCCCTCTTTGCCGTCCGCAGCAGACGGCAAAGATAAACAAAAAGCGGACGGGTATGGCGGGGCGAACGACGAAGGCTAACCTAACTAACCTAACTAACGGCTGAGCCCCCCCCCCCCCCCGCCCGTTACTCTCTCTTTTTATCTTCCTCTCTCCTCCCCGACGCAAAGCCACCAGATCCACCCACCGCGTCGCCCCCGCCGCCCGGTGCCGTCCCCGGCACCCGCCGCCGCCCCCGCCCCCGCCACCCACCGCAGCTTGCCACGTCGCCCCACCACCCCGCCACCCCCCTCCCCCACCCGTCGATGCCCCACCATCCCGCCGCCCCGGCGCCACGGCGCCCTTGCGCGCCACCACGTGCCCGCCCCACCGTCCAACTGCCCCAGAGCCCCGCCGCCCCCCACCCGCTCACCACCCCTGCGCCAGCGTCGCCCCGGCTCCGGTGAGTATTTTTTTCTGTTTTTTCTTTTTTGTTGTTGTATAATTGTTAGTGTTAGATTTAGTGCTAGATATGTGTTAGTGTTAGTGTTAGTTTTAGTGGTACATATGTGTTAGTGTTAGATTTAGTGCATGTGTTTTAGATTAAAAAAGATGAAAAAAGAAGAAGAAAAGAAGAAAAGAAGTAGAAGAAAAAAGAGTATGTAGAAGAACAGAAGAAGAAGAAGAAGAAGAAGAAAAGAAGTAGAAGAAGTAGAAGAAGAAGAAAAGAAGAAAAGAAAAAAGTAAAAGAAGTAGAAAAAGATGAAAAAAGAAGAAGAAGAAAAGAAGTAGAATAAGTAGAAGAAGAAGATTAGAAGAAAAGAAAGCAAGTAAAAGAAGTAGAAAAAATATGAAAGAACAAGAAGAAGAAAGGAAAGAAGAAGAAGAAGAGAAGGAAAGAAGAAGAAGGATAGAAGGAAACACCCCGACCCCCTGACCGCGACACCCCGACCCTGACACCACACCCCGACACCCCGACCCTAACACGACATCCCGACCCCCTGACCCCCTGACCCCGACACCCCGAACCCGACACCACACCCCGACACCCCGACCCCGACACGACACCCCAACCCCATGACCCCGACACCCCGACACCCCGACACCCAGACCCCGACACCACACCCTGACACCCCGACCCCGACACGACACCCCGACCCCAAAACAGCACCCCGACCCTGACACGGCACCCCGACACCAACACGACACCCCGACCCCCGAAACCTCCCGAAAAGGTGCTTTTTGGCCTTCTAGAGGCCGACGGGGTCATATATTTGTGAATTATGAGTTAGGTCATATATTTTTTGATTTTTTTATGAAAAACATCATATATAAATGTGTTGATCGGGTAGATTTAAATGTGCAGTTGTTTCATCGCTGCAAGGTTTGGTGTTCGACGACCTCGCCGTGCGTTTGACGAGATCTGCCCCTTCGTTCGTGGGTGAGCACAAATGACATGTCCTCCTCCCCCTTAATTATTTGCTCTGTTCCGGTGTTCGTATCGATGAAATTTGATAGCTAGCCATATTTGTGTCTTGAATCATCAGTATGCGTAACCAATATGTGTCTCCTATTCAAAAGCGTTATAGTTATAAATATGCATGCATTTGCATATTTATAACCGTGATTCTTTCGACAAAGTTTGATAAATTACATCCTGACAAAGCGGCAGATCCGAGGCATCCTCGAGTCGGCATCAACATGGATGGGTCAGTGTGTTTGGTATGACGGCAGCCCAATACAGTTGTTGGCCCGTATTTGTCTTTCCACTCAATCTCCCCCCCCCCCGGACCGATTATGCAAAGAAAGAACATTTTCCTGACGTTGATAATTCCAAGGCCCAATTATCCGGGGGAAAATATGAATGTGTACATGCAGCCGCTTAAGGACGAATTGCAAGAAGCCTGGGATAATGGGTTCAAGACATACGACGCCTATAGCAAACGGAACTTCATAATGCATGTCCGGTACATGTACTCAACGCATGACTTGCCGGCGTATGCGCTATTCATTGGTTGATGTGTGCATGGAAGGTTCCCGTGCCCCACATGCAAGGGAGCTCTTGAGTTTCATTGGCTTCAGGCCAGTCGGAAGTTTTCTTGCTTCGAGGTGCATAGACAGTTCCTGGATCCTCGCCATAAGTTCAGGAAAGACAAGAAGAACTTCATCAGAGGTAGAGTTGTCAAAAACTCTGCACCACCTGCGTTGACAGGCCAATAGACCCTGGATCAGTTAAACGCTCTGGAGCCAGATCCAGAGCGTCCAGGATACTTCAAGGGGTATAATTCTAAGAACGCCTGGACTCACAAGACATGCTTATGGGATCTGCCTTACTTCAAAGACCTCCTTTGCCCACACAACATCGACGTGATGCACACTGAGAAGAATATCGCCGAGGCACTTTTTGGTACATTGTTCAGCATAGATGGGAAGTCAATGGATAATACTAAGGCTAGAGTCGATCTAGAGGCGCTATGTGATAGGCCGTTACAAAACATGCAAGAACTGAAAGCAAAGCAGAACTGGACGAAGCCAAAGGCATGGTTCAATCTTGGAAGGCCAACTATGAGGGAAATTATCTTGTGGGTGAAAATGTAGTTGATGTTCCCCGATGGGTATGCAGCGACTCTAAAGAGGGGAGTGAGTCTTGATAAGTTGAAGATATTTGGTCCGAGAGTCATGATTGGCACATATGGATTGAGCGGGTAATGTCGGTGATGTTGCGTGGCTTCATCCCTGAGGATGAATGGCTAGTACTGGCAGAACTCAGCTATTTCTTCTGTGTTCTTTATGCGAAAGAACTATCGCCTGGCATGCTAGAAGAAATGTAAGAGTTGGCGCCAGAGTTGATCTGCAAGTTAGAGAAGATCTTTCCACCGGGCTTCTTTAATCTAATGCAGCATTTGATTTTGCATCTCCTGACCGAGGCAAGATTGGGGGGCGTGCAAAATCGTTGGTGCTACCCAACAGAGAGGATGCAGAAGACGCTTCGAGAAAAATATAAAAATAAACATAGAATTGAAGCATCGATGGCTGAGGCATTCATCACTAAGGGGCAGCAAACTTTGTGACAGCACACTACGAAGCCAAAAATCGTCATTTGCATAAACCGAAGCCTCGGTACAGTGCTGACGACCCTAAAAATGGTGGATCCAACCTCAGCCTATTCAAAGGGAATCTCGCACCAGCCAGTGTTTCAAATCCAGTATCTTTGGATAACGAAGACTGGCAGACCATTTTGTCGTATATCTTCAACAACCTGATAGAAGTGCGGCCGTACATCGAGTAAGTTCTCGGTACATTGTTTCGCAACTTCTATTTCCTTTAAACTGCTCATATTCCTGGATATTTCATACAGTCGATACATCGCCGTATTCTCGTATGGAGCGGTGTTCCAAAAGGATTCCGTCGAAGAGTATGAGATTCTCGCAAAGCAAGGAGGCGGCTATGCCGGTTTCATCTCTTGGTTCAAACAAACGGTAATTTCTATTAGACAATTTAATTTCATTCGCTAATTTGTGCGTAATGCAACAATCCTTTCGTATTAAATTTGTAGGCTAATTTAGAGTCTATGGACACCGAATTGAGACAAGTCGCTAATGGTTTTGACTATAAGGTCCGTTTATTTGACAAATACGACAACAACGGGTATCGCTTTCGTACCTATGGCAAAGAGCTATCCATGGCCGACCGAAAGTCTACAAATTGTTGTGTATCTGCTATCGGCGAAGGAGGTACTATGTATTATGGGAGAGTTGAAGCAATTTATGAACTTCTATTCTATGGTGAAAACCCACCGAATGTCGTAGTCTTCAAATGTTTTTGGTTTGAGCCGAAGGAGACTAGAAGGACTCATGAACATATAGGGCTAGTTGAAATCAACCAAACCACCCATAGATGTTCCTGGTGTATATATTACGGCTCAATAGGCAACCCAAGTATTCTATCCACCCTGGGCCTGCCAAACTATTCCAAATCGGAAAGGTTGGGATGTCATTTATGAAGTGCCGGCACGTGCTAGACAATCTCCCCCAAAGGAAGAGGATTATGAACCTCGCATTAAACAAGACACATATGAAGGAGAATTCTTCCAAGAGACACGTCTTTCCAAAAAGCATTTCAAGAACCGCTATACTTCACCCTAAAACATTGAAGTAGACAGCGACAGTGAATCCGACATCACCCCATAGGAGGAACAAGAAGAGTCGGAACAAGAAGAGGTTAGTGACGCGGATGACCTGTCAATGCTTGACCGATTACGTCAGGGTGGTCTTCCACATGTTGATGCCACTGAACCCTATGAGCCCGTCATTGATTATAGTGATGATGATGATTATGCATTTATTGATGATACTGATCGAGATTATTAGTAGTGTCAGGTATTCAATTTTTTTATGTTGTACTTGATGATGATACACTTAAGTGATATACATATTATTATTCATGTTGGTATTTTTTTATGTTGTACTAATTTCGTTTACTCTTTGTCATGGCATGTGTTGAAATGGAAGGGGAGCCAACTGAGGCCAAGGACAAACGTGCCCAAATGGAAGGTGTGCCACACCATCAAGGCAGCTCCAGCTTATATCAGTTCGGGCGGAATAGGTATGTGGTTTGCTTCATGATTCATGTAATCCATTCATCATGCTAGCTTGAGCCCTTTAATTAGTAATTTACTATGTTTCTCTCTTTCAGGCATGCTACAATAAGACGGATAAGGTGCCAGAGGTGAACGACCTGTATGCCATGGCCCACACTTCCTCTTACAAGAAAGTCAAGGGGAAAGCAAGGAACGGGGAGGACTTTAACCCGAGCTAGGGTCCCATCGATCCAGAGCAGGTGATGATATATGGTGGCGGGAGGTCCGATGGCTCGATAGCCCTTGGAGATTGTTGGTGTACAAAAGTAGGGGCCCTACTTTTGACCCCTTTACTTGTGCATGGGCACTCAGAGCCACCCGCCGCGGCCACACATGACAGGGCAGGAAAGGGAAACCGGAGAGAAGCCGAAGGCACAAGACAAACAAAGCAACATCAAGGACCAAGGCCACAAAAGAGCAGATTGGCGAAGCAGGTCTCCCTGGCAAGGCCCTTTCCGGGGGCGGCCTCCGCAGCCCCGGCAAGCTCCTTGCCGGGGCAGCTCGCCCACACCAGCTGAGCGGGCCACTTTTGAGCCCACCAACGCTAAACAAACGCATTGGGACAGGGCTCGGGAGGCACCTCCGTGGTGGCATGCAGATCTTTGTGAAGACAAAGAATAGTGAAGATCAAATGAGGATAGGAAGGCAACAGTCCTCGGCAGAGTTCTTACCGAGGAAGCCCACGAGACACTCGGCAAGGTCCTTGCCAGGGACGACGACGTGTCACGGCGAGACCCTTGCCGGCCCACCCGGCAAGGCCCTCGCCAAGCGAGCTAGCAGGGCCACTGCCAGGCCCACACGAGCCAAGTCTTCGCCGCCGTTCGCATGCAGCTGCCGACTCAACCAGCTGGGCAGGCACCTGTGTGGCAACATGCAGCCCTTCGTGGAGGCTCCACCATCGCACCACCTCAGCTGCCTGCCTGCGTACGTGGCACCGCATGCATCGCTGGACAGGGCGCGTGTCAAAGCAAGGAGGAGCGACGATGGACGGGACGGGCCTCGCTCCCGTCCCCGATAAAGTGAAGGGACACCTAAGCCTCGTATTGAATGCGCTTTGTCCTGTAATACTAGTGATAAGCTCACAACACTGTAGCACTTTCCACCTCCTGTGTGCCACTGTGGCAGCCCCTTTCGCCTATAAAAGGAGGCCCATGGCGCACCGAAGAAGGATTCGGCTCTTTCAAACCTGGCAGCACACAGAGCTAGTTCAAGAGCTCAAGAACACTAAATACATCCACCAAACCAGGATCGTAGGGTTTTACGCATATCTGCGGCCCGAACCTGGGTAAATCCCATTTGTGTTGTCTACTAGTCTCGCTCTTCTCACGATCCCGCGCCTAGCAACCGTAGTTGGGATTCTTGTGATCCCATAGATGTCGTTTCCCATCGACATCTTTGGCGCGCCAGGTAGGGGCGCGCAATTATGAGAATCGGGTCTAGTGGTAGGCCTAGTTGTTCATCATCGCCACAGCTCCTACGGAGAAGGCGGCCAAGAGGGCAGCGCTGCCCATTGGCGCGAAGGACGCCAAGGCGGCAACGAGAAAGCTAAGTCATGCTGAATTTTAAGTTTTTCTCCTTAGAATAAGGTTATTATCCTCGACGGTTCGGCCTATGTATGGAGAGCCTGTACGCAGAGGGTCCCTCCTGCGATCGGCAACGCCCTTGTTCTGTTTCGAGTCCGCTCAACAGTTCGAGCGGCCTCGTCGAGAGTGGCAGGGTAGCCTTTCGCCATCAGCAACGCTCTCGGTTCTGACTCGAGTCAAGCTCAACAGATCAAGCGGCCGTGCTGAGGGCGGTAAGCTGCTTCACCCGGCAAGAAGCACACCCGGCAGGCTAATGAGCATCCGTCCTCAAAACGCCGCCCTGGGTTTTCGTGCCGGCAAGCCTACCTGGTCGGCGTGGGGTGGACATACAAAGGAAAGAACAAGAAAATAACATGCATAATTTCAGGAGCATTGCAGAGTTATATTACACAAATTGCCGCCATGATTTCTAACTAAAGATAGCATTGTCTTGGTCATGAACCCGCAGCGGCGACGAAGAACAGGGCGCCTAGTCCCGGCGCTGGCCCTCCAACCTCTTGATTTTGTCTATGCGGCTGAGGATGGGCTAGATACGCTCATTGAGCGCCGCGATGTCGGCATCCTCCGGCAAGCTCTTCAGCGCAGCTTCAAAGTCGGGGTCTGGGTGCCAGTGCGCAATCTTGACGAGCACCCTGGTCATGGCCCCTGGGCAGAGTACCCAGGATTCTTCGGCCAGGGAGGCCGCCCAGTTGGAATGAAGCCGCCCCAGGGCGGCGACGACCTTCTCAAAGTATATGGTTAGGTTGGCGTTGGGGCTCAGGCTCGCCTCCGGGGCGTACCTCATGTCCGGCATCCCCATAATGGCCAGCTAATTGGCGGCCGAATTCGCAACGGCGGCAAGGCGTTCGAGCCAGCGCTTCTCGCCCGCCACTTGCTCATTGAGGCTGGCAGTCTCGTTCATCCGCAGCTGCTTCTCCGTCGCCAGGTCCTTGGTCAGGATCTCTTCTCGGGCCCTGGCCTCCGGCAGCGTCTTCTCGAGATCCCCCAGCTTCAGCTGGAGGTCTCTGATGGAGTTGTTGGCATCGAAGAGCTCTGCGGCCTTACTGATGACTACGCCTTGCGCCTCCACCAGTGCACCGTTGAGTGTGTCCCTCTCCTGGGCCAGTTTCAAAGCTTGCCCCTCCAACTCCTTCACCCTGCCGGCGTAGACCTGAGCTTGGGCATTGAGTGCTTCCTGATGCCTATGCTCCAGCTCTTGGGTCTGCTGCACGACGAGCTTGCCTACCTCTTCTTCCTTGCAGCGGAGCGTGGCGTCAAGCTTCCCCTTGCGCGCAGCAAGGTCCTCTTCATGGGAGTTCAGTACGGCCTCGCGCTGGGTCCGGGCAGCTTCGGCATCGGCGGCCAAGTTCTTTGCCGTCTCTTGGGCCTTCTCGATGTTGGCCAGCTTCATGGTGAGCTCCACGTCACGCTTGGCTAGCTCACTCTGGGCGGCCTTCAGCTCGTCCTGAGCCTGGCGCCACCAATCCTGCGCCTCGGCAACGCGCCCTTTGAAGTCTGCCTCCACTTTCTGCACCACCGCAGCTTTGGACTTGGCCTTGTCCAGGCGAGCGCAGTGGAGAGCCTGGAGCTTCCGAAAGCTGGCACCCATGGCCTGGAGCAGCCACTCTTCCTGGGACCCATCACCGTCAATGCTCGTCTCGTCGACAACTTTGAGCATCTCCCCCTCGATGGGAGCCCTGGAGCTCGACGCTCTTGGGAGATGGACGAAAAGGTCCTCGCTCACCCTCAGGTACCTTGGAGCTGGAGACAGCCAAGGAGGAGGGCTGGTCATCGACCGCCGCCTCCACGGCAGCGTCCTTGCCGGCCTCCTCAGCAGGCCCCTCGCTGGTCTCCTCGGCAGGCCCCTTGCCAGGCTCTCCAGCGGGCCCCTTGGCGGTGCCTTCGGCGGCACCCTTAGCGCTCTCCTCGGCGGCAATATTATCGGCCTGCACCGCGGCATCCTCGGCGACGTCCTTGATCACGGTGTCAACATCCTCTGGGTCCGTCGAGGAGACATCTAGATGCCAAGAAGGAAATAAGTTAAAACCCAAGATCAAAAAAGAGAGAAGAAGAAAAGATGCTTGTGGAGACGGAGAGCAAATGGCTTACCCGCGCCAGGCCGAGAAGCGGAATCCCCTTCTCAGCCGAGGTCCGGCGTTGAGGCAAAGCCACCGGCACATGCGTTCCCCCCCCCCTCCTCCGTGTGCATGGCCCCGGTGCTTGGTGCCCTTGTCGGGGACGCCCCTTGGGGCAGTGTGGTTGATGGAGGCGGCACAATCGGAGAAGCCCTCTGTGGCTCCCCTTGGTGCTGCTCCCCTCCTGCATCCACAACATGGTTAACGCTGAAGCATCACGCATGACGCACGTTGATAGAGGGTGGGTGATGGACTGACGCTGGGGGCTGGGTCGAGGGCTGCTGTCTGGGCTGCTTGACACCACCAGTGGCGTACCGGAGGTGCCTGTCGAGGGCTGGCCACTCGCCGAGATCCTCGCCCTCTTTATGCTCTGGGCCAGCGTTTCCACATCCCTGCAAGATGGAGACAAGTGAGCAACGCTGTCAGGGGAAGTGAAAGGAATGAGGGAGGAAAGCAGAAGCTTACTCTTCATTTTCTTCCTCCTCCTCCTCCTCTGTTGCTTTCCTTTTTCTCTCCGGGCTGAGGGGCCCAAAATCGAAGGCAAATCCCACGCCAACATCTACCGGCGGTGGGGAGGGCGGTGGCGTCTGGGCACGCCTAGATGATGAGGAAGCAGATGCCTTCTTCCTCGCCGCCACGGCCTCCGCCGCCTTCTTTTTCACCGCGGCCCTTGTGTGGTGCGTCGACGCTCCCTGAGCCAGTCGGAGCTGTGCGGCCCGGCCGGACCAAACCGGCTCGCCGGAGGCGGCCCGCCGCCGAACTCGTCCCCTCCCAGTCGCAGGAGGGTCGCAGGCCACGATCTCCTCCCCTTCGTCCTCCTCCGAAGCCCCGTCGACGGCATCCTTGACGAGGAGGTCCCCAGTGCTGGCGTCGCTGGCCTCCCCAGCGGCCGCCGCCCATTGGGTAAGGTCCTCCTCCTCCGCTTCTGCCACGGCCTTGTCCACCGTGCCGCCAGCATTGCCAGCCTCCTTGGCAAGCTTCGCCGACTCTGCGGCGAGCCTTGCCTCCCGCACCCTGGCGGCGATGGAGTCCAGCTCCTCCTGAGAAGTGTCCTGGACGAGCCGTGGCTCAGCGTCGATGTACGCCTCGTGCTAGAAGAACTCCTGCACCTTGAGCTCGTCAGCCGTGACCCAGCTCGGGTCAAGGCCTTGCGCGTTGAAAAGCAGCATCATGGCGATGATCTCTGACCGACGATAATTGTTGCTAAGCGGGACCACTCCCGCCGGCAACTTGAAGACAGGCTCCTTGTCCACCTTGTCAGCCTTCACGACAGCCCTTGCAACCTTGCCGGACCGCTCAACCTCGCCTTCTTCATTAACCTCGAGCTAGAAAATCCGCTGGCAGAGATGGGCGTCCCTCAACACCGTGAGATTCTGGTCGACGCCGGGGTGGAGCCTCATGATGTCAGCAGCATTCACAAAAAGCCAGGCCGGCCTCCCCTTGTCATGCAGAGGAGCGATCCGGCGGCGGATGAAGTCTGCCCCGATCATCTCAAGGGTGAGCCCGGCCCGGGTAAGCCGGAGAATCCTGGTGGTGGCGATTGTGAGCTTCTCATCGTCGGTGTCGACGTCGCCCCAGTCCTTTTCGCGGACCGGCGCTGCCTGACGAACCTCGCAGAATGTTGGCAGGTTCTCCTCCTCGATCCAGCACCACCGGCCGCGCCACTCTTCCCACCTCTCCTTCATGGCGCCATCCGGGTATGCTCCCTTGGCCCTGGGTATCCAAGCGACACTGCCGGTGATGGCGCCTCCCTTTTGGATCCGAGGAGAGAAATAATGGCGTAAGAGCGCCATGTTGGGATGCACCCCGGCAAAGCCCTCGCAGAGGTGTGCGAAAAGGGCCATGCACGCCACGGCATTCGGAGTAAAATCCAAGAGGCGGAAGCCAAAGGTGTGCATAGTGTCCTCGAAAAAATCAGAGAATGGGGGACAAAGCCCATAAGAGAAATAGTCGATGAAGAAGGGATACCGATTTGGGGCAGGACCAGCGCTAGCAGGGACGACGCGTGTGGCTGGATGCCCCGTCGTTTCTCCTCCTGTGTTCACCCCCCACAGAAGCTTATAGTACTCCTGGAGCATGGACATGTCGACCGTCGAGGGGAAGAGGACGAACTGCGCCCGTCGCGCCGCCAGCTCACTCTCCGATGGCTCCGCCGCCCCGGCATCTTTGGCTGCCCCTATTCCTTTGGTGGATTTGGGCGCCATTGTGGCTGTGAGAAGCAGAGGGCAGGGGATGGCGGAAGCGCGTCGACGATGGACAAAAGCAGGGGCTCGAGAAGGAAGAAAGGGGGCGGCGGTTTCAAGATTGGGGAAGGCGCAGGGAAAGGGTAAAGTGAGTAGCGCGCCCGCGGTTATTCCTTTTTATGGGGAAGGCGCGGGCCGCCTCCTTTCCCATTAACTGCGATACAATGCATGCGTGTGGACGCTATCCCACGCATGCCTCCCACGTCACGCACGCTCCTCCACGACGTGCGTCGTGGGGGAAGCGCGGCAGACAGAACAATTACCGTTGTAAAAATCTGCCCCATATGCCCACGCACCGTTCTGGGCCTGGCCCAACAACGTGTTGTGCTTATGTATGGCCCAGGCCCGGGGGCTCCTGTCGGTGTACAAAAGTAGGGGCCCTCCTTTTGACCCCTTTACTTGTGCACGGGCAGTCAGAGCCACCCACCGCGGCCATGCATGACAAGGCAGGAAACGGAAGCCGGAGAGAAGCCGAAGGCACAAGACAAACAAAGCAACATCAAGGACCAAGGCCACAAAGTGCACATGGGCGAAGCAGGTCTCCCCTGCAAGGCCCTTGCCGGGGGCGGCCTCCGCAGCCCCGGCAAGCCCCTTGCCGGGGCAGCTCGCCCACACCAGCTGAGCGGGCCACTTTCGAGCCCACAACACTAAACAAACGCATTGGGACAGGGCTCAGGAGGAACCTCCGTGGTGGCATGCAGATCTTTGTGAAGACAAAGAATAGTCAAGATCAAATGAGGATGGGAAGGCAACAGTCCTCGGTAGAGTTCTTACCGAAGAATCCCACGAGACCCCCGACAAGGTCCTTGCCAGGGACGACGACGTGCCGCGGCGAGACCCTTGCCGGGCCACCCGACAAGGCCCTCGCCAAGCGCGCTAGCAGGGCCACTGCCTGGCCCACACCAACCAAGTCTTCGCCGCCGTTCGCATGCAGCTGCCGACTCAACCAGCTGGGCAGGCACCTGCGTGGCAACATGCAGCCCTTCGTGGAGGCTCCACCACCGCGCCACCTCAGCTGCCTGCCTGCCTACATGGCACCGCATGCATCGCTGGACAGGGCGCGTGTCAAAGCAAGGAGGAGCGGCGACGGACGGGACGGGTCTTGCTCCCGTCCCCGATAAAGTGAAGGGACACCTAAGCCTCGCATTGAATGCACTTTGTCCTGTAATACCAGCGATTATCTCACAATGCTGTAGCACTTTGCACCTCCTGTGTGCCACTGTGGCAGCCCCTTTCGCCTATAAAAGGAGGCCCATGGCGCACCGAAGAAGGATTCGGCTCTTTCGAACGTGGCAGCACCCAGAGCTAGTTCAAGAGCTCAAGAACACTAAATACATCCACCAAAGCAGGATCATAGGGTTTTACACATCTCTGTGGCCCGAACCTGGGTAAATCCCCTTTGTGTTGTCTACTAGTCCCGCTCTTCTCACGATCCCGCGCCCCGCAACCATAGTAGTGATTCTTGTGATCCCATAGGTGTCGTTTCCCACCAACAGATATGTGCAGTTTCTGTGCGAGAAGTCCGGTCAGACCGCTCCGCCGATGCCAGAGATTGCTCCTGGGACCACGGTGAGTATAATTTAAATGGACGTTACTTGCTAGTCCTAACATTTGAGTGTCATCATGCTAACGAGACATTGGAAATGATCTTTGGTGCAACATAACTCCAAACAAGCATCACACGATCCTTCTCCAGCTACTGGCACGAGCCAGCCCGCTCCTACACCACCATGATCACGGTAAGTTTCTCTAGTGTTTTGCTTAACAAATGCATAAATACCTAGTCTTAGCTTTATTTCCTCTAATATGCTTACCATAATGACCTATAGTTAGCTTATTTTCCTCCAAAATGACCTAATAAGCTTACTGACCTTCAAAACCAGCCATTTTACCTAAGTTAGCTCTAAAACGATCTATACTTAGCTTTGTTTCCTCCAAAATGACCTAAGTTAGTTGTAATATGCTTAGTTAACTAGGTTTGCTCAATAATGACATGTACTTAGCTTACTTATGTCAAAAATGGCATAATTAGCTTAGTTAGCTCATAAATGATCCATTTTACCTAAGTTAACTCTAAAATGACCCATTTTACCTTAGTTAGCTCATAAATGATCCATTTTACCCAAGTTAGCTTTAAAATGACCCATTTTACCTAGATTATCTCCAAAATGATCCATTTTACCTATGTTAGCTCTAAAATGACTCATTTTACCTAGGTTGGCTCCAAAATGACCCATCTATCTATCTATACCTATACTAATTACAGACTCCCAAAAATTCCTACGTTAATCAGATTTTACGAGCCATTAATCCGGTGGGATCGAATTGTTACGGTGTAGATTAATCCTAATAATCCTACGCAAAAAAAATCATATTCAGCCTTTCATGTGGGCCTCTCGCATGCGTCAGCCCATAAAAGCAACGTGGAATCAAAAAAACCATGGGTCGATTAGCTAGGTACGTTATCTGCGTGTTAAAGCAAGCAAGTTGTTAAAAAAACATAATAGTGCCTAATCAAACTAGCACGTAGTCCTCCCAAAAGAACAATGTATATAACAATATGTATCTTACACCATTAAAGCTACCCTATCCTTTCGTGTATAAAAGGGGGAAAAACTATTGTATCCCTAATCACACGAATAGAAAATCTTCTTAATCTCGCCCTCCCCACATGAACCTCTCCAGCTCCACGCTCAAACCAGGAATGCCATTGGCCGTGCTCTGGATGTTATTGCTGATTACTTTGAGGCGAGGCACATCAGATTGATCTTTCGGGAAGATGTGCAAGTGTATAAAGATAGCTTGAAGCATTCTCCTTGGCTGCAGGCGCACAAAACCAGATCAATCTTCCTCAGCCATAGGTGCATAAACCTAAAATCGGACGCACATGGGGAATGAGATTTGATGGCTTTCCATCTTTCCCCTCCTGGGCCCTCCTCTTCCTATCCCACGCTAGCCTGCCTTTGCAACATCACAACTCAGACTAAAAGAAGCCGGGCGGAAAAGCGGCATTGAGGATATCCGATCAATATGCACTACCTCCAGCAATAAAAGGTGGTGCGGCAATGATAGGCGAGTCTGATAAGGAAGACTCCAGCTCCATGTACAACAGCCGTATACAGCAATCTCCGATCAAGATGCAGTGCTTGCAGCGGCCCTATACACGGTGGTTGGCAATAATATTCACTTAGATGGACCATTGTTGGTTGCTTCAGCTCAGGTATTTGACAGATTTCTTCTCTGCCATCTAAAGATGCTTAGTATTGGCCCTGAGAGTAGCATTTACTGATAAGAACGTAGAACTATGGTTTAGTTTTTATTCATTAGCACTTCCCATCTATTACAATGGCTACTTCCGTACAGCTACTTTAGCGCAAGTTGGTTCTTTATACGACACAAGTTGCACTACAGATGATTAGAGAGCAGCAAATATAAATTATGTGCCCAAATTTACAGATTAGCTCCCATATTGTTGTATTATGTTGCCGTGTATTAGTCTTATATATGAAACCATGTTAGTTTTCCTATATATTGTCCCTGAACTTTCCCCTATGCAATGTAATATTAAACTTTTCCCTCTAGCTAAAAGCACCAAATTAACAGCAGGATCAATGTTCATGAGTCAACAAAGTGCTACAAACCATTCAAGTGCATGCAGTTTCTGTTCTGAAGACAGAATTTCGATGAGAGACATCAGGTTTGATAGGTGAGGTTGCCTTCTTTTTATTTTTGCGAGGCGAGGTTGCATTTAGCAAAGAAAATATGTTTCATTTATGACGGATTAATTTGAACGTAATATCTATTTAGTGCTATTTATGGTTGATATTATGAATCATTAAAGTTTGCTTTTTGATAGGGAGAAATTATGCCCTGCTATAAACACCCGGCACTGGTGTGAGATGGCTGTTAGAAATGGATTTATCGCAGCAATGTGGCATAGTCATTATCCTTTCCATCGGACGCCACTACGTCCTCCTGTAACACTTCTGTGACATCGCCGCTTCCTCCTTGATCACATGGGGATGAGTGTTCTGTCCTCTGGCGGTCCACCCTGCAGTGATTGGTTCGTGTTATGCTGGCGCAAGGTGGAGAAGCAACATGTGCCTCCTCGGGTGAGGGAGTGCAGAGTCCCCTACCTCACTATTGGTCGTGCGCCCTACTCGGTTACAACGTCACTCTCGATGATCTCAGGTGAGCCCTCTGGTATGTTGTGAGCCCTTTCGTATAGTTTGAGTTGACTCATGTCATTTTTTAATGTAAGTTTAATTATAGTTGCTGCCACTGCAGATTGTTGCCAAGCCAATTTGTTTTTATTTATCTGTAGCAAAATAGGTAACTGCTCAAATCTTGAAGATTAGGCTAGCACTAGCACAGTTTTAAGGAATAAGAATTACAAAATAGTTTCTTGCGGATATTCAGCAAGAATAGAATTTCATAATTACTATTTGGTGTCTGCTTGCATGAAAAGGATCCAGACGGGACAGTGGTACATCAGTCAAGATTACAGCATTGCAACATGGTTTTATCCCCGTTCAAAACCTGCAAGGTGTTCTACATAATGCTAGCATATATAAGTGGCCATGTATGTTAGAACAAATGAAAATAGTCTTGCATAAAACTTCCTCAAGAAAAATTGTAATTAACATTTGAAATGGAAGCATTTTAGTTTAGATGACACTAATTCCATCGTTGGTGCAATCATATATATGTTTATGCTATGGCCTTTTGATCTCAATCATTAGCACTCATGAAACACACAACAATCTTCGATTCACTAGCACATGCATCATGTGGCTATCACTTAAAGGATTGGATGCTTCATAAGTTCATAGTATAATTTGTTCAGACAAGTTAATGGCCTAACCTCTTTTATAATTTGTTGTTCTATGTCCCAAACCATCATAAATCGTTGACGCAAAGACAGGCATTTTTCTTAGATTAAGGTGGTGTTTGTTTCTCTAGTCCTAGGACTTTTTCTAGTCCCTGGGACTTTTTGAAAAAGACTCTCAAGGAGGTGCTTCTAAGGACTTTTAGTAAAAAGTCCCAAAAAAGTCCCACCCTATTTGGTTTGCTAGAGACTTTTTCTAGTCCCTACACCAAAAAGTCCCTGGAAACAAACACCCCCTAAAGTGAGTGATGTTTTTTCAGGAAGAAACCTTTGTCACCTTTCTTCTAATTAATGTACGTGTGTTGCTACCTCTTTTTGCTAGAAATTTTGTTCGGACAGAAGAATCAAATGTAAGTATATCCTGCCTAGCCATAAAGTACTAAACTGGTCATGTTTTTATTGTCTGTATCATATAATTATAGTTAAATAAATTAGTTGGCAAATGACCATTTGATCCATAGCAAGAGTCGTTAGCATCGCAACACAAAACAAGAATACATAACAGCCAGTCGATAAAAGCTATTTCTACATTTTACTTCGGGAGGAGTTGCATGTTGTACCCTTTTAAATCTTTACTTTACAATGTCATGTATCCGTCCACAAAGCAAGGCTAGATCTATATTAGCCCAAGGTTTTTGTTTCTCCTTCTCAAGAAAATGTGATATGCCCAACCGCAAAAATAAGGGACATGCAATTGGGTGCGAGTGGATGAGCAGAAAAAATTCTTCTGAAAATAATTTTAGGTTTTAAGTCATCTATAGATGCCATTCAAAAAAATATATTTATATTAATCTTTGCCAGCTCCATTTCTTTTTCATGCTACAATATAAAATAGTTTTGTCTTATAGTATGTAAAGTGGTGTGGAAAACATGACCACCAGCAATCCATTGTGATTTGTCTGATTGGTGCAACAATTTATTGTTAGTACTTCCACTTAATCTTTGGGACTAGAGAAATAATCAGTCTCTGGGATTATGTTTATGGTTTGTAGTAGACGTTCTGTAAATAGTTGTACACATTTTCTAGACTTGATTCTTTTTTTATTTGTTAGGTAAAACTGCCAGAGATTGAATTGTGTACTTAAGACAATTAATTTGGGTGAAAAACAGAGAGACTCGTAATGTTTGTGATGTTCAACATGTACAACCTTTCAGCAATTACCATCGTGTTTGTGATGTTCACCCTATACAACCTTTCTGTATCATTTTCCTGTTGTGCTCCACATATTTATATATTTATAATGTGCTTGCTGAAGTTAACAAATTGGAAAAAAATCTTGGTAAAGCTAACAAATTTTGAATATTTTTCTTTCTGCATGAGCTCTGCGCAAATGTCAAATATAAAGTCAAGCTTTTAAAGAAATTAAAATGTTATATGGGGTGACAAAATAAAGCTATAGAGATTTTCAACAAATTAAAATGTGGAGCACAACCTTTCTGTACATATGATAAAGTACATAGATCAAAATTAGTTCTAACATAACTAGCCGTGCTGCTGCACGGGTTGACGACTAGTCTTACCTAGGTTAGCTCTAAAATGATGCATTTTATCTAAGTTAGCTCATAAACGATCCATTTCACCTAGATTAGCTCATAAACAAGCCATTTCACCTAAGTTAGCTCACAAATGATGGAGTGCTTCTTCTTCTAGTCTTCTTCTTATACTCACATTTTCCTAACTTTCTTATTTGCCATTTTGCAGATTTCATTCACTTCACGGAAGCTAGCTTGCTATGATGGAGTGCTTTTCTTTCATTATCTTCTAGTATTCTTCTAGCTTGCTACGATGGAACTTGCTATCTTGATGAAACTTTGCATTGTAATATGTATGTGCAACTTGCTAATGGTTGCAACTTATGTGTATGTGCAACTTGCTATGTATGAATGGATGGAACTATATATGTATGTACGATGAAACTTATGTGCTGGATATGTCATATGCTTGTTGTTAAATAGCCCTGTGAAATATATATATATAAATATATATGATATATCCAGCACATAAGTTTCATCGTATCATATATATTTCCTGTGAAAATTGTTGGATTTAAAAATCAGAAAAAAATAGGCAATGCAGGATCTTTGCCGTCAGCCGCTGATGGCAAAGGCCCCTTTGCTGTCCGTCGCGGACGGCAGAGAAGCCACGCGGCGGCCACCTGTGCTACCTGGAAGCTGGCCCATTTGGCCAGTTTGCCTACAGTGACAGACGACAAAGGATCACCACATTTTCCTACAGTGGCGGACGAAAAAGCCTTGGTGGGCAGTGACGTCCAGCTGACGTCATCCGGCGGACGGCAAAGGCCTGATGCTTTTTGCAGTCAGCGGCGGACAGCAAAGACTGCCGTTAGCCACCTAACGGACTAACAGCGTACTTTATTGTTGTCTGCTTTCTTTGCCGTCCACTGCTTATGGCAAAGGACCAGTTGCCGTCAACCTCGGAAAGCAGACAGCAAAGTAGCTCTTTGCCGATCTAATCTTTGCCGGGCCCTTTTGCCATCTGCGGCAGACGGCCTTTTCCGTCCGCCAACCTTGCCTTTGCCGTCCACCGTGGCAGATGGCAAAGTAGCTGATTCCTGTAGTGTATTGTGCAACGGAGGGAGTGGAATGTATGCAAGTCTTGGTATTGGGAAGAAGAGTACATCCATATATTGATAAAGCGCAATTAAGAACAGTATAACCACACCTAAACCAAGCTCCCACATCGATTTGTGTTTTCGGTCGTCCTTTTTTTTTTTGATCTGGGACTTCGTGGCCGTCTGATTCGTGGGTGTGGCAATCTGTGTTAACTGACCCGGCTGTCCCGTGAGCTGCTGCTCCACGAGCCGAAACAGAGGCCTCTGGTATACTGGGCCGTCGGTCAGCCCATTCCAGCGCTTCGCTAAAGCTGGTCCACTCCTGGGCTTCGCTAAAAGGGGATAGGAGCGACCGCGTCCATCCAGTCCAGTCCTGATGCGACCTGCGAGGCGTGGCGCACAGAGGAGAGGAGCGGCCGGTGTTCGTCGGTCGATTGGATCCACTGGGGTGTGCGAAAGAGATGGGATGGGATGCGTCGGCCGTTCCCAGACCGATCGATCGCTGTCGCTCATGAAAAAAATTCGGTCGACGCGAGGGGGGAGGGGATCCGCCGCCGCACGCGATTCTGATCGACGCCATGGCCGCTCGTTCGAGCGAAAGTGCTCCGGTGAAGTTGTGCCGCCGCCGGCACCGCCACCACAACCACTACCGCTCGAGGTCGGTGGATTGGCGGTGGACGACGTCGCCCAGGCCAACAACATCATCCAGCGCCTCAACGACTTCCCCTCCATGGCGCACATCTCCGGGATGGGCCTCACGGTCGTGCCGATGATCGCGGCCTTCTCCAACCTCTGCGCAGTTAACCTCTCCGGCACCGATGATGAAATCATTTCTTCTATCGCTGCATTACTACATCCTCCGCTTGCTCATATATCATGCTATGTAGGATGTTTGCCTTTCTTCATTCCGTGTCTGTGACCTCTAGCCATTTGTCAGACGTTTTTTTTTCTTAGTTTCAATTTTGCCCGGCATCTTGCTCGCTCCCTTGTTATCCAGCTGACTTCTTGTTGACTGTTGCTTGTTACAGGAATTGCCTTGCTCGTTTGCTCAAAGGTTCTGTATCCCCAGAGTGTATGTATCACTCGGAACTGAGAGTCGGCTCCTGACAGGTACATTTGTTTTCTAATACCTACATCTTATATCTATGCACCATCGAGGATCTGAAATCAGTTGTCCAGTTTGTCCCTCAAAGAACGTAGTTAGTCCTTTTCCTATGGTGTAAGGACATGCGTTTCGTATACATGATTTCCCAGCAGCAATTTATACACAAGCTAACTCCAAAGAGATGACTGATCAGGCTAATCGCAAAGTCATCTTGACACCTGACACTTGAACCATCTTGCCAGAATATCTGAAATACGAATTTGTGAAAATGTTCTACCATACTCTATATCCATCTCAGATTAAATTCCAAACATGCAACCCACTTTTAAGACCGTCATGAAAGAGTTGAGATGGTGGTCCTTTTAGGACACCTTTTTTTGTTACTATAAGAAATTGTCTTCGTATTTATTTATGTATGTATATTATGAACAATTTTTCATCCTACAATGTTTTTTGGGTTATTACTTATTACTTACTAACTGGAGCACCTCATGTTTTTAAAAGGAAACTAACATGAAACAACTTATTTCAGTATGTTTATCTTCCCCTATGATGTATATTTAGTCAAGTTTAGCCTTTGCGATGGAATTGTATATAACAACATTAGTTGTCCTGTTCACTTTCAACAATGAACAACAAAGATTTCACCGCCAGAAAAAAAAAAGATATGGATTAGCATCCCTCTAGACAATTAAGAAAATGCAATCGTTTCAAGGATTTCAGTCATCCCTTGTGGCTTTAGGAACTATATAACAACAACGTCCGTATGTATTTTTATACAGTTTTTTCTTCTGTAGTTAAGATTTTCTTGTGCAATGTATCTAATATCAATCATGTACATTTTTTTGTATGTGCTTATACCTTGAAATAATAGAGCCATTTTACTGAACACCAAAGGCAATAACAAAGGCAATTTTTATCCCTTGTGGCTGAATTTTTTCTGAATCAGTTTAACTGTGTTGGTCATACAATTCGCTCGGAGCAAGAACAAATTCAACAAGGCAATAAAACAAAGCGTGGAGCGCCTAAAGGACATCCAATACTCTCAGGGAATTCGAGGAGGTACTGCTCTTTTACTGAACAACATGGTCACGCTTTTTTATTGAGAGAAGCATGCTCACCTTGAGGCATCCTGCGGCCATGTATGACGTTGTGATAGTCATATGCTGATTTTGTGAGATATCATGGTGTCCTTGACTTTGAACATTAGTTATAAATAAGATGAGAAGTTGTATCGATAGCATCGGTTTTATTCCCTTGCATCAAAATGAAGAATTTCCTCGCTAGATTTTCATAACATAAATATACCACCCGGATCGCTGCCGAAGGTTCTGCACTCGTTGGATATGTCACGGAACAAGATAACAAATGTCGAGGGGCTCCGGGAACTAATGAAGCTGCGCGTGCGCAACCTCAGCCACAACTGGATTTCATCCACATCAGCCTGGGTAAGTCGCAGCCTTTTGAGACTTGGGATTCTTGCATTGCGCTGTACATCTTCAGTAAATTCCTTAGATTTCTAAAGTAATTCCACAAATAAGAACTGTCTGATTCATATTTTTCTCGTGCAAAAATGCAGCATGCTTAATTCTATGGGTGACATTCATAAATCCGTATGTGTTTGCAACAACATAGAGGGATAATATATGATTGCTATTTTGTGGATCAGGTACATACTTGCAGATAACATGATGGAAAGAAGGCAAGAAGCAGGTACCTGTATAGGTGGGTTTTTGGAGTCTCAGAGGGGCACATATGAAGTATCCACGCTAAAAGCATGCCGAGTACCTCATGGCTTGTATCAGTGCCCAGCTTGACGGCGAACTATTCTCTGAAAAGCTTGCTAATGAATCTCTGTTCAATTATTGGGTACGTGAAAAAAGAACACTGATTTGATCTGAGATTTTGGTCTGATCGTGTATTAATTGTTGTGCCAACAGGGGCTACATTCCTTCTAAACTTCTGCGGCGTTATCAACGCGATCTTAAAGTGCAAGGTGTGTGCGCACATATAACACTTAGAAGATTATTGTGAATCTTAAGGAAGGAGCACATCTCAAGGCTAAGCATTTTGTGCTCTTATCTTGGGTAATATCCGCTCTTTAATATACAAGAAGTTCAACTCTGGAGTAGTTGTCAGGAAAGCAAAGATCTAAGTCAGGTAAGGTAGTATGTATGCATCTTCAGTTACTATTTTTGCAGCATGTCTGAAGGTAAAAGTAGCAGCCTGATGCCATGTACAACACTACAAAATGAAGGGTTTTCCAGCATGAGTGGCAGGAGATGCAAATCAAGAAATTTGCATACTGTAAAGTGTGCTCCTTCATGTAGCTACATATATTGTCTTGGTTAAGGAAATTCTAAAATGAATGTTTGCTGAAATTCTCATGTAGATTTAAATATTAGCTTTGAATCATGTTTCAAATACCAGCATATAGGCAGCCTTGAAAGAGATCATGAGAACCTGGAAGGTCATTGTTCAACGTTCTCAATATTACATATCATATAGTTGCGTGATGCCCTTAAATCTTGAGTTCCTTTTGCTAAAAGTTGGGGAATTTGTGAGGCCATTTTGGACGCTATGTGTTCATGGTGTATACTTTGTATAGTGATTGGTCTTACTACTGAAGCTGACATATTTACTCTTCTATGTGTTTTTTACTGTTCTTTTATGAACAATGTTTGGTCAGTGCTATGTTTTCTTAATCGAGAAAGTTCAATTCGTTAAAGTTCTTAAAAGGAAAAAACTTGTTTAGTATTTCATATTTCATATTTCATGCCACTACTTATTAGCAGGAAATTCTATTGCCATTGTTGTCCTTAAAAGACCGAAAAAGATTAGTATTATATTTTTCATATTTCATACATAGAAGAGTAAGTATGTCAGCTTCAGTAGTAAATATGTCAGCAAAATACACATATTTACTCTTGATACCGGCACATGCAAAATAGACATATCTATGTCAATAAAAACATAATACTTGATACTGGCACATGCAAATGTAAGCAAATTACTTTATATCCCTAACAACTATGAGTCAAAATAGACGGACGCAGCAACACGCGCCATCGATGATCTAGTTTAGTAGATGTTCTAACACTTTTAGCTAGCATAGAGGCTAGAGATGAGACTAGTGCACTTGTTGATACTCCTACTAGAATAGAGGCTAGACATGAGACTAGATGCGAGGAAGCAACGTCTACTTCTTTACACTCGAAGAAGAAAGAAGCACGCAAGATCGAGCCTCCGCAGATCAACAATGAATGCATCGAGAAGGCACTAATCCAACTTACAGGAGTAGTAAAATGTATTCTTGTGGTTCTTGTTTTCTTTGTTCTTGCTTGTCTAGTCAAAATTATCATTGGAGTTCGTGCAAAACGGAGATCCGTTTGGGGTCGTGCGTTGGAGTTGGCCTTACAAGTGGGACCGCAGTTGAGAAAACCTGTAGGATCTTGAAGTATATCTAGAGGGGGGTGATTAGACTACTTGACCAATTAAAAACTTAACCTTTTCCCAATTTTAGTCTTTGGCAGATTTTAGCTATCTTAGCACAAGTCAAGCAATCTTCACATAATTAAAGCAAGCATGCAAAGAGTATATGAGCAGCGAAAGTAAAGCATACAACTTGCAAGAATGTAAAGGGAAGGGTTTGGAGAATTCAAACGCAATTGGAGACACGGATGTTTTTGTCATGGTTCCGATAGGTGGTGTTATCGTACATCCACGTTGATGGAGACTTCAACCCACGAAGGGTAACGGCTGCGCGAGTCCACGGAGGGCTCCACCCACGAAGGGTCCACGAAGAAGCAACCTTGTCTATCCCACCATGGCCGTCGCCCATGAAGGACTTGCCTCACTAGCGGTAGATCTTCACAAAGTAGGCGATCTCCTTGCCCTTACAAACTCCTTGCTTCAACTCCACAATCTTGTCGGAAGCTCCCAAGTGACACCTAGCCAATCTAGGAGACACCACTCTCCAAGAAGTAACAAATGGTGCGTTGATGATGAACTCCTTGCTCTTGTGCTTCAAATGATAGTCTCCCTAACACTCAACTCTCTCACACAGGATTTGGATTTGGTGGAGAGAAGATTTGAGTGGAAAGCAACTTGGGGAAGGCTAGAGATCAAGATTCATATGGTAGGAATGGAATATCTTGGCGTCAACATATGAGTAGGTAGTTCTCTCTCAGAAATGGTAAGTTGGAAGTGTAGGTTTGTTCTAATGGCTCTCTCCACGAATGAAGAGGAGGTTGAGGGGTATATATAGCCTCCACACAAAATCTAACCGTTACACACAATTTACCAATCTCGGTGGGACCAAATCAACAAACTCGGTCGGACCGATTTACTAAACCTAGTGACCGTTAGGGTTTTTGGTGGGACTGACATGCAACTCGGTAGGACCGATATTGTTAGGGTTAGGGCCTAACGTAATCTCGGTGAGACCGATTACACAAACTCGGTGAGACCGATTTTGGTAATAAGCTAACCAGAGAGTTGGTCAGGTAAACTCGGTGAGACCGGTTCGCTCATTTCGGTGGGACCGAAATGTTACGAAAAGTAAACAGAGAGTTTACATTGCAATCTCGGTGGGACCGATCGCTCACTTCGGTTAGACCGAAACGTTACGAAGGGAAACAGAGAGATTACAATCCCATCTCGGTGAGACCAAGATCCCTATCGGTGAGACCAATTTCCCTAGGTTTTGTGGCAGTGGCTATGCCATCTGGACTCGGTGGCGCCGGATAGAAAGAATCGGGGGGGCCGAGTTTGACTTTTGGTTTGTGTCATATGTGGATATGAGAAAGTATTTGAGGGTTTTGGAGCATATCACTAAGCACCATGGAGCAAGAAACTCCTTAAGCAACACCTCATCCCTCCTTGATAGTATTGGCTTTTCCTATAGACTCAATGTGATCTTGGATCACTAAAATATAAAATGTAGAGTCTTGAGCTTTTGAGCATGAGCCAATCCTTTTATCCTTAGTATTTTGAGGGATCCACTTTCCTCATCCATGCCATTCCATTCATTGAGCTTTCCTGAAATATTTGTCTTGGAATAGTATTAGCCCAATGAGCTATATGTTGTTAGGAATTACCAAAACCACCTAGGGATAGTTGCACTTTCAATCTCCCCCTTTTTGGTAATTGATGACAACATATAGATCAAAGCTTCGACAAATGATAATAAGATTGAAAAACATCGTCGCTTTGAGAAGTATGTGATAAGCAAGAGCTCCCCTTAAATTTGTGCATAGATTTAAGATTTGCTTTGGACTGCAAATGCACAAGGAGTTAGGATCATGGGTTACTCTTCCATGTCACATACATCTTGGTGGAGCGCTCAAAATAATAAATATTTAGCATATTAAGGATAAATGAGATAATGTCATCCAACATGCATAAATGTAGCATATGATCAAACACATGATCATCATTGTCTCACACAGGCAGTAAAGTAGTATCTCAAGCAAGCAAAAGCAAATAAAGTTCAACCACCAAAGCAAGAGAGAACAAAAGCAAACTCTCTCTCTCTCTCGAAGCCTATGATCTATACATTTTTCTCCCCCTTTGGCAACAAGTTACCAAAAAGTTCATAGAGAATGCATAGTGCTAGATCGACTCTCAGGCTTGATCTTGATGTGGTGGTGTAGAGATGACGCCAAGGACGAAAGCTTCAGTCGATGTGGATGGAGCTGGAGGTGTAGCTGCTGGAGCTGGTTGCACTGGAGTTGTAGCTGGTGCAGATGAAGTGGCTCTGGTGTCTATCACTGGCACTACAGCTGATCTCTGAGCTTTAGGCACTCTGGCAAATGCATCTGTGGTTGTCTTGACCTTCCTCTCCTGCATATCATCCTGAAGCTGCTCAACAACAGACTGGATCTCAGTTACTTTCATGTCCAAGTCATAGAACTTCTGCTCCATGATCCTCTCCAGGCTCTCCTGGTTTTGAGTCAAGGTGGCCAGCCCTTTCTCAATCCTCAAAGTGGATGCAATCAAGTTGCCTAGTTGATCTTGTTTGCTCTTCAAAAAGTACTGAGATGCCTCTTCCATGGTTGGCATCTTAGTAGCCTTCTCTGTCCTTGCCTTCTCCTTCTTCTCTTGTGCTTTCACTGTAGATGGTTCATCTTCATTCATCACCACTTCATTGTCCTCAAGGTCTGGATAGATAGCAAAATGTTCCTTATCCAACTGGTATGTGTCTGTGCCCATCTTGAGGTTAATCAGCTCCTGGATTTGTGGGGCATACCCACAGCTTCTCTTCTGGTCTGCTGATGTCCTCTTGATAGTCTCAACTATGAGGCTCATAACCTTGAACTTCTAAGGCACATAAAATATGTGTAGCAAGTTTATTGCATGTCCTCTGATCATGTTGTGGTCACCTGACTTGGGCAAGAGAGTGTGCCTTAGGATCTAGTTGATGGTTGGCAGTCCTGATAGAAGGAAGTGTACAGATCCAAACTTATGAGTTTCAAGAGCTTTATCTGGGATCTCCTTGTACATGTGTGCCATAGAATTGTGATCCTTCTTCTTCTTGGCATAGACATCCAAGTCATCTTCACTCTCCTTTGGGGCATTAATCAGATTTGCCCATTCCTCAATAGTTGATTGGTACCTCGTACCTTCAGACATCCATACTATCCTCCCATCTGGATAGAAATGTGATGTGGAGTAGAATTGCATTATGAGCTCGTCATTCCACTTTGTGAACTTCTGTCCCACAAAGTCTGCAACTCCACAAGCACTGAAGCTGTCATACACTCCAGGATAGTGTTCCTCATTCTCCTTGATGTATTTCTAATCCACCCACCTCATGTCACAAACCATAGGTTTCTTGTCCAACAGCACAGTCTCATAGACATCCTGTTGTGCCTTACTGTGGAACCTGTAGTCAACAGCAGTCCTTCTCCTGATTGCATAAGGATCAGACAATCTCCGTTGTCTGAGCCCTGCATCCTTCCTCAGCTTCATGTTCTCAGCCACTGGATGAGCATCATTGTGGTCTGGAATCTTAGGTTTCAGCTTCCTCGGAACTTGTCCTTCATCTTCTTCTTCCTCAGCAACTTCAGGCACTGGGGCCTTGTTCTTCTTAGCAGCTGGTATGCTCCTGGTATTCCTCTTGGGTGCAGTCTTGGGCTTGGAGGCAGCTTTGGGTGCTTCTTTGGGTTTTGATGATGCAGCCCCTGACCTAATAGCATCACTCATAAGCTTTTGAGCCTTGGGTGCTAGTGCAGCAACCTCTTCTTCCTCCTCTTCCATCATGGAAGGCTGTCCAACAACTCTGGCCATGGTCTTCTTGACCCTTTCCTTCCTCTTCTTCCTTTCTGCAGCAGCCTCTTTGGGATCAGATGTTTCTGGGACTTGAGTAGAGGCTCTGGCTTTAGACATGGGAGTCCTCTTTGCAAGAACCTTGATCTTCATATCAGGCTTAGTGGTTGCAGCTGTGCCATACTCCTTTCTGAGAACTTTCTTCTTTGAAGTGGCTTCATCCTCAGCTGCCACATAGTCTTCATCCTCAGATTCTGAGGTTTTCTTCTCTCTAGCCCTGGTGGCAGCTTTGGGCAAGTTTCTTGAGGTGCTCCTGCTGCCATCATCTAAGGTGCTAGAGGGACTAGTGCCCTCACTCATGTGAATCTGCTCTTCTGACTGGTTCTGGCTGTCACTCTGGTCTGACATACTGCAAACACTGACTGCTGACCCTATGAATAGGTATAGATGAGATAGAATGGATGAGCATCACAAAATACAGAGGTTTTTGCAAAAGAGTGATACCAAAACTTAGTTTTAGTTTTCCACAGAAAGCATTTCGGATCAACTGATTTGTAAACTCGGTGATACCGAAGCAGCTTTTGGAACCTAAACTAGTGTACTCGGTCAGACCGAGTCACGGTTCGGTGGCACCGAGACTGCTAGGGTTTCACAAAGTCCTGAACTCGGTCACACCGATTTGCAATTCTCGGTCAGACCGAGAATTACTTGTGCAATGGACTTAGCCAAATCGGTGGAACCGAGTTCTACAACTCGGTGGGTCCGAGATGGTTTCGGCGGAAACCTAACCCTAAATTTCCAACTCTCTTCTAATCTAAGGATTGTTTTGAGTGGATAGAATTGTTTAAATCGTGGCAAGAATCATGATGAACACAATGTGCTAGGAATTGGACGGGGATAGCACTGTGATCGAGTCCATACCCTAGCTTGGCGATGAACTCGCTACGGCGGCAACGGTGGGGTTGAATTCCGTTGATGGCAGTGGATACCAGCAACAGGAGGCGGCTGGCGACGAGACGAAGTCGACGATCCGGAGACCTTGGAGGCAGAGCGAGCTATGCGCGGGCGAAGATGTTTGGAGAAAGTTTTCCAAATTTTTGCCCGTGAGTATATATAGCCCGACCCTATCGGTGTGACCGAGTGGAACAACTCGGTGGCACCGAGATGCATAACTGTTGACAGTTACAGCAACTCGGTGAGACCAAAAAGTTCAAATCGGTTGCGCCGAGATTGAAAGCCTAGATCGACTTAGTGATCTCGGTATGACCGAAATGGAAGAATCGGTCTGACCGAAATGCACAAAGAAGTTTTGGAAGTTTAAGTCTATGACGAATCGGGGACTCCGAGTGCTCCTCACACAGAGTGGTTCGAATCTGACTTGATCAAATTTTGTGATGTAGCATGAATAGAGTTTGAGACAAGAAAAGCATAGATAGCTAGAGAAGGTTCTTAGGCATTCTTGTTCATCCACTTGGCAAAAGAAAAAGAAACTAATCAATCAAAGCAACAAGTGCATGTCCTCGAATGAGTTAGATATGCAACCAACATGCTCACACAATAAAATGACAAATGAAATATGTGGCAAAGCATGCACCACCAATTCTAGCATCTATCAAACAATTGGCGATGACTAGGTCATCTACATATGAGTATATTGACTTAGGAGTCAAATGAGAGCATTTGATCATAGTTCATACTCATCATTTAAGCTCAAGTGGGGTTACCACTTTTACATAATGCATTGATGTGTTCACACCATTAGAGTTGCTTTGACTCAATTCTCAGAGTTAAGCTCCCCCTAGATGTGAGATTCCCCCTTAGAGGGATGAACTAACCTCGGGTTTTGTCGATGATGACTTCATGTAGGTGTTGAAGATGTGGATGCAAAATGTTGATGAAGATCATTTGGAGCAATCCTTTGGAGTGAGTTGCACTTTCAATACCTACACGGGTTAGTCCCACAAGGAACAAACAAGTATATCCATAGACATAGAGTGATGCACACACAAGATAATGTCCATGAAAGCATTAGATTACCTTGTCCCTTGTCTTACCAACAAGAGGGTTTATGACTCCTTGAACTAGTGCAGGATGTGGAAGTTGATTGCACTTGTCCTTGCCATAATGATATGAGTGAAGAATGTTGGCGGAGTCACCCTCAAGAACTCTCTAGTTCTTCTTCTTCGGGATCCACATCATCTTGATGGGAATCCTTGGAGTTGTAGTCGTACTTGATGAAGTAGAACTTGACGTAGTCTTGGGAACCCACTTGACCAAGGCCTTAGGAGCTTCTTCAAATGCATCAATCTCCTCTTGAAGCTTGTTGTGACGCCCAGATAATTTAGCTACTGTAATTCTCTGCTAATGGTGACATGTCACTTCGATTACTATTGCCAATCTCACGTTAATCCGAAACCGATCCAACTTCAAAATTGAATTAAAGGCAAACAACAAAAGTTTTCAAAAACTAAAACTAAAATGTTTGGGTTGTGTCAAATAAATCGTAAGTAGTAATGGTGGAGAAACCACATTTTTATAAAATATTTAAATGCTCTAAATTAACTAAAACAACAACTAGAACAATTAATTAAATACCTTTTCTAGTTATAAGGTTACAAACTATTTTTAATTAAATGCCTAACTAGTATTGTCAGTGTTATAACTGGTAATACTACATTAGGTGTTGTTTTTTATAATGAACAAAACTAAAATGAGTAGTAAATAAAATAGCAAAACTATTAACAGGAAAAATAAACAAAGGATAAAAAAAAGAAAACAAAGGGCCAAAAAAACCGACCCAATCGGGCCTCGACCCAGCTGGCCAGCCCAACTGGGCAAAGGCCCAGCTGCCCCCACTCCCCTTGTCCCCCTCGAACCCTAAAACCCAAACGAGCCCCACTTCCCCCACGACACCCACTCCCCCTCGTTCCTCTCACCCCCCCCCCCCCCCCGATCTGGATCGGGGGCGCTTAGCGGCGCACCCCGGATTGGAACGTAAGCCTGCTCTTGTATTAAGGGGGCTAGTTCTTCTTTCGGCCGCCCACGCAACATGCAGGTGTGCAATGGGCGATGGGCCCAGACCCCTGCGCCATAGGAGTTAGACCGGCGTGCTGACCTCTCTGTTAGGCCTAGGTGGGGCTGCGACGTGTTGATCTTCCGAGGCCGGGCATGACCCAGGAAAGTGTGTCCGGCCAAATGGGATCGAGCGTGGTGGGTTATGTGGTGCACCCCTGCAGGGAAGTTTATCTATTCGAATAGTCGTGTCCCTCGGTAAAAGGATGACCCGGAGTTGTACCTTGACCTTATGACAACTAGAACCGGATACTTAATAAAACACACCCAGACAAGTTCCACAGAAAACCCGGTGATTGCTTTTCCACAGGGCGACGAGGGGAGGATCGCCGGGTAGGATTATGCTACACGATGCTACTTGGAGGACTTCATTCTACTCTCTTCTACGTGCTGCAAGACAGAGGCTGCCAGAAGCGTAGTCTTTGATAGGACTAGATATCCCCCTCTTATTCTGGCATTCTGCAGTTCAGTCCACTGATATGGCCTCCTTACACATATACCCATGCATATGTAGTGTAGCTCCTTGCTTGCGAGTACTTTGGATGGGTACTCACGGTTGCTTTGCTCCCTCTTTTCCCCCGTTTTCCTCTTTTCTCGGATGTCGCAACCAGGCATTGGAGCCCAGGAGCCAGACGCCACCGTCGACGACGACTGCTACACTGGAGGTGCCTACTACTACGTGCAGGCTGCTGACGACAACCAGGAGTAGTGTAGGAGGATCCCAGGAAGGAGGCCTGCGTCTCTTTCGATCTGTATCCCAGTTTGTGCTAGCCTTCTTAAGGCAAACTTGTTTAACTTATGTCTGTACTCAGATATTGTTGCTTCCGCTGACTCGTCTATGATCGAGCACTTGTATTCGAGCCCTCGAGGCCCCTGGCTTGTAATATGTTGCTTGTATGACTTATTTATGTTTTAGAGTTGTGCTGTGATATCTTCCCGTGAGTCCCTGATCTTGATCATACACGTTTGCGTGCATGATTAGTGTACGATTGAATCGGGGGCGTCACAAGTTGGTATCAGAGCCGACTGCCTATAGGAATCCCCCTTCCATACTCCTTGGCCGAAGTCGAGTCTAGTCACTAAAAACTTTTACTAACATGGTTGTGTGCCTTACGGGCCCACGTGGCCATTGGGTGGTATTAGGATCTTTTACTTCTCGACCTTTACTCTGGGACTCTGAACTCTCTTCTACTCGGGTTAAACAATTTTTACTAACTCTGACTCTAGGTTCTCGATAGTACTTTCTCACGGAGAGCCTCTTCGGTCCGGATGATTACTTGGTGCACCGAAGGATTCTGAAGATACCTTCCGATATTCTCTTGAGACCTTGTGCCCATCGCGTTTGCAATTCCCCTTCCACCGTCAACCCTTATGGATAACTATTTGCAGTTGTTATTCTTACATTCATCCCTAGTTGGTCTTGCTATTACAAGATACCCCGAAATACTCGTCGTGGTTTCGATAATCCTTTGAGCTTAGTGCCTTGTTGTTCTTTGTCACCTAAATACCCCTACGGATAATTTTCCCACACTTATCGAGTATCCTCTCATGCCCAGTTGATTCATGCATTTCAGCAAGGTCTTTGAAATACTATTCGATCTTCCGAAAATCCTCAACAGCTTATTGCCCTTGAAATTCTCGCTTGCTGCATTATGGTTAATCCCATAAGTAATCTTATTGGCATCCTTTGTCGCTATCAGTTTGAGTCCATTGGTTCAATAAGTTGCAAATGGTCGCGATCCTCAATCAGACCCTAGAATTCATCCTTCTGGCTCAGACGTCATTTCAAACATGATGCTGGATCTCGACTAATCAAATTACTGTCGATTGTATCCCTAAGTCTACTCAACTCATCCATCCTTAATCAGAGCATTTGCTTCTAAGCCCTTGATTTGAAAATCACAATTCCTTTGCATTTGAGCTCTGAAGTAGTCAGTTGTTTCTAAAATCCAATGCCCTTGCATTGTTACTTCCTCTGCTTGTGTGCCGATGCTCGCATCAGCTCCGTTATGGACCGTCAGATCCTTTGTTGAATTTTCATCCGACAGTGTCCTTGGTATACAAAAAACCTTGAGAAGTTTTTCTTCCCTGATACATAATGCCATTGCTAAATCCTATTTTCTGATTTGGCCAACCATGCTCTGCTTTCGAGCTGGTGATATTTACTCTTGAAACGTGTGGTATATGTTTCAAAGATACCCCGATGGGTTGAACCTATGCCTTTGTTAATCTGTGTGAACTCGAAACTTTTCACGGGTCATACTCCTCTGGTAATTCACCAGGTAGGTTTTGACACTGAAATCATTTTTATCTAGAGTAGTGAATGAAAGGTTATGCATTGAAGAAGTGGGAGTCGACCTTGAACTTTGTGTTCATGCCCATGGACACGATGTAGATCTTATCATTAAAGCTTCTCTTAAATTAATTATTCCCTTGGTATAAGTTCTTATATCTGGGATCCGGCCTTTTGCAATCGTGGTTCCGACCATGTTCTCCTTTAAATATCATTTCTCGTGCAAGTTTAAGCACTTGACTTCTGTAGAGCAATACCCAATCCAACCACTATTTTATTCTACCTTCGAGTATTACCCCCTGGTATCTCGAGGATATCAACCCATTGCACTTCATTCTTTGAATTTCTGATGAAGTAGTACCCTTCCCCATCATAGTGACTCCACGGGTTCTAGGTTGTCGTCAACCGAGAACATCGATAAGTGAATCGATTCCGCACTCTGATTCCATAACTCTAAGTAATTTTTGTTGCTTACGAGTTAGTAATCATTTAAGTCAATCCTAGCCTGATTGGCTTTATCATTAGCGTGCTAAATTTTAACTATGCTACCAGGTCCTTCCCGAAGCACAAATTTTGACGATGAGCTATGCTTACGTCCATTTTCCTCATCATATCATTTCACCTTAAACATCAAGCTTGATTTCAAGTTTGTGTCATACGCATGGTTCCAATAACCTTTTGCTTCATCATTCCTTTGACTTGATGTCATTGCCGATTGATTACATCTTCATGAAACTTCTCGACAAATGTGTCATGATCATCATGAACGTTATGAGCTCTTCCAGGATATCAATCGAACTCATGATGACAAATACCTTCCTTGCCCTTGATGATTTGTGTTATCATCGACAACATTATTGCCTTCCCTCCAACACAAACTTGCTCATGTTTTGTGTTGTACTTTGAGCTCCTTGCTATCCATCTTATGTTGTGTTCTACCTTTGAGTATTACCACCTTTTATGTCAAGAATGTCGTGGGAATTTTACCACCTCTTATGCATTCTTGGTACAAGTGATATTTCCTGCCATCTCCGTTCATTCCTTGGTCCCCGTGTTGTTTCTAATTGGAAAATCGGCAATTGAACTATGATGTGTGAATTCAAAACTTCTAGTGACCCTATTGCTTTCAAGTTAATGGTCAACCGATCGTTCTTAGACTATTGTTTATTGGATCACCATTCTAACTTGATCATGCACCCTAAGCCCATATTTCGGGTGCAACTTTCAACTAATGTTTAAGTGTGTATGTTTTTCCTCGAGCATACATCATTATATCATTTTATATGACAAATGTTATCTTCTTGTTCACATAATTGTGGAAATCCATTTTTCAGAAATATCGATGATATGTCGCTGAGTCCATCAGCCGACTCCTCACCCTCCCCTTGGTTTACTGATGAACTCTTGTTTTGGAACTCACTTCCATAGTTCATTTCCCGAGAATCTTATGAAGACTTCTCGTCAATTCGTGTCGCACCTTTTTATCTCAGGATCCTGAGTCTGAGGTATCCTAACACCAATCAGATCCGAATCTCGGTCAGATATGATGGTTGGAACATATTTCCAAGAGTTATAACATTGGTCTTTATATGACCCGGTAAGGTGATGTCATGCCTAGCACACCTGGCGGGAGGACCTATTGTTATACTTACCTTTTTGGCAAGGTTAGTCATTCTTCCGTGAGGAAATTGTAAGACTTATTCTATAAGTTGTTCTTGATGGATCCAATGTGTTTCCAAAGTCTGATCTTCACCTGATGACCATGTCAATGCTATCTCGAAGCATGTCTATGGTACTCCGATTTTCAAGAAGAACACTTATCCCAATGCTAATTGTTTCTTGCTCAGTTATCCAAACACCGTTGTTGGGTAATGTCATGAAAATTTCTCTCCCCTACCTAAAGAGTTTTCTACATTATATCCTGACATGGATATCATGCTCTACTTGTCCTTGGGAAGGATATACCCTTGAAATATGTGTTTAAACACATTTTCCTTTCCATTTTTCTATTTAATCTGATAATCATATTTTCCTTTCCATTGGTTGGTTTAACGTTTCTTGTGATCTATATAATCTAAGCAGTAATATTCTCCTGCTTATGTAAACACCTCGGTGTACAATTCTGTCAGCAAGACCCTATTACTATTATTGATGACATTCTGGTAGCCACCGATGGACGAGAACTTTGCCTAATGGTCTGCCTCGTTCAACAAGCAGGAAAATGGTTCTCTTCGTCCCTTGCCCTTGGTACCGACATTGTTGCCAACATAACTGATAGCCTACCCTCTGACATGTCTTGCTATCATGACCGTGCAAGATGTCAACGCCCTTCTTCCTTTAACCCACATGGTGGGACCATAACCCACAGTTCCACAGGATCCAAACCTGACTCTCCGGTAAATCCCCTGTTGCCAAGGTTGTTCCTCGCGCCTGGCCTCGTAAGTAATTTACGAGCCACCTTCCGAGAGATCATCAATTCTGCAATCAGATGCAATACTTATTCCCATTGCTGTGAACCCCTTTCACACTTTGTTTCAGGCAACGAACGATTGCCTATGCACTTGAAACTTCTATTTTGCACCTTCTTACTTTGCTCACGATATTTTCTTAAGTTTCAATTCGAAGTTGCTATCCGCCACCCTCCCCGATGTTATCGACCAGATAGTCGACCTTGCAGAGGTCTGTTCTCCCGGAATGCCCACTCTTTATTCTTTCGTAAGTACGATGGAGTTCCTGAAGAAAGGACGCCGACTTCATCATGATGACCTAAAGCAGAGAAATGAAGACATCAATATATTGGACCGGCCTCTTCGAGAAGAGCAAGCCAGGATGAGAAGACCCGCTAGATTCGTTACCAAACCTTCCCCCCTTTCACTACCTCTTAAATCTCGGGACGAGATTTCTTGTAGTGGAGGAGAATTGTGACGCCCGGATAATTTAGCTACAATAACTCTCTGCTAATGGTGACATGTCACTTCGATTACTATTGCTAATCTCGCGTTAATCCGGAACCGATCCAACTTCAAAATTGAATTAAAGGCAAACAACAAAAGTTTTCAAAAACTAAAACTAAAATGTTTGGGTTGTGTCAAATAAATCGTAAGTAGTAATGGTGGAGAAACCACGTTTTTATAAAATATTTAAATGCTCTAAATTAACTAAAACATCAACTAGAACAATTAATTAAGTACCTTTTCAAGTTATAAGGTTACAAACTATTTTTAATTAAATGCCTAACTAGTATTGTCAGTGTTATAACTGGTAATACTACATTAGGTGTTGTTTTTTATAATGAACAAAACTAAAATGAGTAGTAAATAAAATAGCAAAACTATTAACAGGAAAAAAACAAAGGATAAAAAAACAAAGGGCCAAAAACCCCGACCCAATCGGGCCACGACCCAGCTGGCCAGCCCAACTGGGCAAAGGCCCAGCTGCACCCACTCCCCTTGTCCCCCTCGAACCCTAAAACCCAAACCAGCCCCACTTCCCCCACAACACCCACTCCCCCGCGTTCCTCTCACCCCCCCCACCCCCGATCTGGATCGGGGGTGCTTGCCCCCGACGACCGCGTGGCCGCCGCCGTGCTGACCCGTCCATTGCCGGCGCCCTCCTACTCAAAGCCTCTGCCGCGCATGGATCCGGTCTGGGCAGTCGATGCCCCACGCCTCCCGTCGCCTCCCCGACCTTGTTGCTGGACTGACCCCGTCTTCCTCGACGGCCTGCCTCCACTCCGACGCCGTCGTCCCCGTCGCCTTCCTCACGCCCCGCTGCCTCGTTTCCTGCCGCTCGATGTGAGCCTCCCCCTCGATCTCCTTGTTTTCCCCCTTTTCTGTTTCTTCGTCGCCAGAGTTCGCCGGACAGCCGCAACGAGAGCTCGCTAGGCACTCGTGCTCACCACCACCGGTCACGCACACGCACGCTCGTGCCAGGGCGCCCCCTGGCCGTGGCCTTCACACACACGTCCCGCCGTGCCCGTCAGCTCCGACCACCGCTGCACGTCGTCACGCACGCACGACACTGCCGCTCGGCCACACTACCAACCCCTGCCGCGTGCGCCGCCTGTTTCCAAGGCTGCCCTTGGCCGCACTCCGACATCTCCCCCGCCTCCGGCCACCCCTCTGCCGCCCTGGACTCGCTGCGGTGCGAGCTCCCTAGCATGCCCGCCTGCGTCCCTCGACGTCCGCGCCTCGCCTTTCCTCACCAGGCCAGTCGAAGCTCTGCCGCTCCGCTAGTCGCGGCCACCTACACGCACGCATGCCCCTCCTCCCTGCCTCCCTGCCGCCGCCGGCCCCGCCCCGGGCTGCCGTGCCTGCCACTGCCCTGCTGGCCGCCTCCGCTGGGGCCCCTCAATGGCTGCCGCACCGCGGCCGTCCGTCGGTGGCGTCGCCCCGCTCCCCCCTGGTCGGGCTCGCCCCCTCCCACTTGGGCGACGCCCATGACCCAGCACCCGGCGCCCGTTAAGGCCCCTGGCCAATGACAAATGGGGCCCAGCCCCAGAACGTTTTATTAAAAAAAGTAGTAGTAATAATAATAAATAAAATAATTATTAAATAATTAATTAAAGTATTAATTAACTTAATTAATCATAACTAGATTAATCTAGTCACTAATTAACCTAATTAACTGCTAGTTAATTAATTAGTCAATGACATGTGGGGCCCTCACATCAGTTTGACCCAGTCAACGCACTGCTGACGTCATGCTGACGTCAGCACACACTATTTTGGATAATTTTGAATTAAAATATTTGAATAAATTCTAAAAATGATTTAAAACTTTAGGAAATCATATAAAATAAACCGTATCTCAGATGAAAATACTTTCTACATGAAAGTTGCTCAGAACGACGAGACGAATCTGGATACGCAGCCCGTTCATCCCACACATCCCTAGCATAGCAAACACGCAACTTTCCCCCTCCGGTTCATCTGTCCGAGAACGCGAAACACCGAGAATACTTTCCCGGATGTTTTCCCCCTTTCGCCGGTACCACCTACTGCCGCGTTAGGGCACACCTAGCACCGCGTATTGCCATATTACGCTTTGTGATGCTTTGATTGCTCTGTTATTTATTGTGTTCCCCCTCCATTACTTCTTTCCGGTAGACCCCGAGACTGCCAGTGACCCCCAGTTTGACTACGGATTTGACGACCCCTCCTTGCTAGAGCAACCAGGCAAGCCCCCCCCCCCCCTTGATCACCAGATATCGCCTACACTTCTCTATACTGCTTGCATTAGAGTAGTGTAGCATGTTACTGTTCGGTTACTCCTATTCTGTTGCATAGGCTGTCATTGTTGCTACAGTCATTTCATACCTTACCTGCAATCCTAAATGCTTAGTATAGGATGCTAGTTTATCATCATTGGCCCTACATTCTTATCGGTCTGCCTTGCTATACTATCGGGCCGTGATCACTTGGGAGGTGATCACGGGTATATACTATACATATATACATACTAAAGATGGTGACTAAAGTTGGGTTGGCTTGTTGAGTACCCGTGAGTGATTCATGGATTGGGGGCTGAAAGGAGCTTTGTCCCGACGTCCCTCTGTGTGGATCTTTGTGGCGGAGCGACAGGGCAGGTTGAGACCACCTAGGCGAGAGGTGGGTCTGGCCTTGGTCGGCGTTCGCGGTTGCTTCATAATAACACGCTTAATGAGATCTTGGTATTTGATCTGAGTATGGCCACTGGCCTATACGCACTAACCAACTACGCAGGAAAGATATGGGCACTCGACGTCGTGGTATCAGCCGAAGCCTTCTAGACGTCAGTGACTAAGCGGCGCGCGCCGGATTGGAACGTAAGCCTGCTCTTGTATTAAGGGGGCTAGTTCTGCTTTCGGCCGCCCACGCAACGTGCAGGTGTGCAATGGGCGATGGGCCCAAACCCCTGCGCCATAGGAGTTAGACCGGCGTGCTGACCTCTCTGTTAGGCCTAGGTGGGGCTGCGACGTGTTGATCTTCCGAGGCCAGGCATGACCCAGGAAAGTGTGTCCGGCCAAATGGGATCGAGCGTGTTGGGTTATGTGGTGCACCCCTGCAGGGAAGTTTATCTATTCGAATAGCTGTGTCCCTCAGTAAAAGGACGACCCGGAGTTGTACTTTGACCTTATGACAACTAGAACCGGATACTTAATAAAACACACCCAGACAAGTTCCATAGACAACCCGGTGATCGCTTTTCCACAGGGCAACGAGGGGAGGATCGCCGGGTAGGATTATGCTATGCGATGCTACTTCGAGGACTTCATTCTACTCTCTTCTACGTGCTGCAAGATGGAGGCTGCCAGAAGCGTAGTCTTCGATAGGACTAGATATCCCCCTCTTATTCTGGCATTCTGCAGTTCAGTCCACTGATATGGCCTCCTTACACGTATACCCATGCATATGTAGTGTAGCTCCTTGCTTGCGAGTACTTTGGATGAGTACTCATGGTTGCTTTGCTCCCTCTTTTCCCCCGTTTTCCTCCTTTCTCGGATGCTGCAACCAGACGTTGGAGCCCAGGAGCCAGACGCCACCGTCGACGATGACTACTACACTGGAGGTGCCTACTACTACGTGCAGGCTGCTGACGATGACCAGGAGTAGTGTAGGAGGATCCTAGGTAGGAGGCATGCGCCTCTTTCAATCTGTATCCCAGTTTGTGCTAGCCTTCTTAAGGCAAACTTGTTTAACTTATGTCTGTACTTAGATATTGTTGCTTCCGCTGACTCGTCTATGATCAAGCACTTGTATTCGAGCCCTTGAGGCCCCTGGCTTGTAATATGTTGCTTGTATGACTTATTTATGTTTTAGAGTTGTGTTGTGATATCTTCCCATGAGTCCCTGATCTTGATCGTACAAGTTTGCGTGCATGATTAGTGTACGATTGAATCGGGGGTGTCACACTTGTCCTTGCCTTTTTGCTTGTGGTCTTGTGGTGGAAGATCATCTTGAGCTTGTGTTCCATTGAAGGAAGTAGGATCATACTTCTCTTGTTGAGGAACAAACGTCGTCTTGGGGTATTGATCTTCTTCCCACTCAACTCCATTGGCATTGAACTTTCGTTCAAAACCAACACCTTGGTTCTTCCGGTGCCTTCCTTGCTTGCGTACAATTTCCTCGAATTGCTTACTCCCGGCAAGGCTCTTGTAAACACCTTTCTCTATAATTCCCTTCAATAAGCTATTTTCTTGCTCAAGTGTAACTTGGCTAAGAGAATCATTAGTGGAATCAAGAGAACTACTAGAAGCAACAATATTGGATTTAACATTATTATTGTTACTACTAGAGGAAGAATCCTTCTTGTTCTTGTTAATGGACTTGACTTGAGGCATGTAAGTAGATAAGAGTAAACGCTTGGCAATGTAAGAAGAACTTTTCTTACAGAGATCATCATTGATTGCCTTTAAGAACTCATGCTCTTGCTCAAGGTTGAGCTTTTCAAAGCGTAACTTCTCATGAGCCCTTAAAAGTTCTTGATGACCTTCTAAGATAGTTTCATGAGCTAACTTAAGAGTGTTTAGTTCTTTAGTTAGAAGCTAAATCTTCTCCTTATCATTGTCATTCGGTTTATCTTGATTAGCATGATTAATTGATGTTTCATCATAGTATTCATCACTAGAGTTGTCAACAAGTAAATCATCATCACCTAACAAGTCATCTTCATCACTATTGAAATCAACATACTTGGGGTGTGTTACCTTAGGGCCTTTAGCCATGAAGCATCTTCCAAGTCATTCATTTGGTGAATCAAATATATCGTAGGATTTGGTTGACACAAGTGCTAGACCGGCAACACCTTCATCTTGAGTATGTTCGGAGTCGGAGTGATAGCTTCTCTCGGAGTGATGTTTAGAGTCGGAACCGGATACCCATTCACCAACATGAGCTTGATGTCTTCGTTTTGTGTAGCTCCTTGATGGCTTATCCTTCCTTTCCGAATCCTTGCTTCTCCAGGACGTTCTTCGTTCATAACGATCATCTCTACTCCTCCTCTCTCTTGCCAGTGATTCTTCTCTTCTACTTCTTCTCTTAGGAGAATCTTCTCTTCTTTTGTAGGGTGTCGTACACTCATTGGAATAGTGTCCGGGTCTCCCACAACTGTAGCAATTGCATTCTCGACTAGAAGATCTTTTGTCATTGTAGGACCTTGACTTAGAGCTTCTCTCTTTGCTTCTAGTCTTGTAGAATTTGTTGAAGTTTTTCACCATTAAGCTCAATTCTTCATTGAAGGTTTGTTTCTCACTTGATGATGTAGGAGCTTCACATGAGGCTTTGTAAGCACCTCTTGACTTATTGTGAAGTTCCTCCTTATCCTTGAGTGACATCTCATGAGCAACAACTCTTCCAATGAGCTCCGTTGGCTTGAGATTCTTGTAATTGGGCATCATTTGGATCAATGTGCACACGGTATCATATTTTCCATCCAATGCTCTTAGGATCTTCTTGATGATGAATCTGTCGGTCATCTCCTCACTTCCTAAGCCTGCAATCTCATCTGTCATAAGAGCAAGCCTACAGTACATTTCAGTGACACCTTCACCATCCTTCATTTTGAACTTGTCAAGTTGACTTCGGAGCACATCCAATTTGGATTCCTTGATGAAGTCGGTACCTTCATGCATATCAATCAAAGTATCCCAAATTTACTTTGCATTCTCAAGACGGCTGATTTTGTTGAATTCTTCAGGGCACAATCCGTTGAAGAGGATATCACAAGCTTGAGCGTTGCATTGCAGCATCTTCAACTCATCCGCGCTAGCTTCACGGTTCGGTTCTCTCCCATCAAAGAATTCACCTTGCAAGCCAATACACACGATAGCCCAAACGACGGGGTTATGTCCAAGAATATGCATTTTCATCTTATGCTTCCAACTAGCAAAATTAGTACCATCAAAGTAAGGACCTCTACGGTGATAATTTCCATTGCTAGACGCCATACTCTCCTAGGTTGTCAAACCAAGGCTATGACCACCAAAAGCTATGGAAATCAAAGCAAATGGAGATCAAAGCTCTGATACCACTTGTAGGATCTTGAAGTATGTCTAGAGGGGGGTGATTAGACTACTTAACCAATTAAAAACTTAACATTTTCCCAATTTTAGTCTTTGGCAGATTTTAGCTATCTTGGCACAAGTCAAGCAATCTTCACACAATTCAAGCAAGCATGCAAAGAGTATATGAGCAGCGAAAGTAAAGCATACAACTTGCAAGAATGTAAAGGGAAGGGTTTGGAGAATTCAAACGCAATTGGAGACACGGATGTTTTTGTCATGGTTCCGATAGGTGGTGTTATCGTACATCCACGTTGATGGAGACTTCAACCCACGAAGGGTAACGGCTGCGCGAGTCCACGGAGGGCTCCACCCATGAAGGGTCCACGAAGAAGCAACCTTGTCTATCCCACCATGGCCGTCGCCCATGAAGGACTTGCCTCACTAGCGGTAGATCTTCACAAAGTAGGCGATCTCCTTGCCCTTACAAACTCCTTGCTTCAACTCCACAATCTTGTCGGAAGCTCCCAAGTGACACCTAGCCAATCTAGGAGACACCACTCTCCAAGAAGTAACAAATGGTGTGTTGATGATGAACTCCTTGCTCTTGTGCTTCAAATGATAGTCTCCCTAACACTCAACTCTCTCACACAGGATTTGGATTTGGTGGAGAGAAGATTTGAGTGGAAAGCAACTTGGGGAAGGCTAGAGATCAAGATTCATATGGTAGGAATGGAATATCTTGGCGTCAACATATGAGTAGGTAGTTCTCTCTCAGAAATGGTAAGTTGGAAGTGTAGGTTTGTTCTGATGGCTCTCTCCACGAATGAAGAGGAGGTTGAGGGGTATATATAGCCTCCACACAAAATCTAACCGTTACACACAATTTACCAATCTCGGTGGGACCGAGTCAACAAACTCGGTCGGATCGATTTAGTAAACCTAGTGACTGTTAGGGTTTTCGGTGGGACCGACATGCAACTCAGTAGGACCGATATGGTTAGGGTTAGGGCATAACATAATCTCGGTGAGACCGATTACACAAACTCGGTGGGACCGATTTTGGTAATAAGCTAACCACAGAGTTGGTCAGGTAAACTCGGTGAGACCAGTTAGCTCATTTTGGTGGGACCAAAATGTTATGAAAAGGAAACAGAGAGTTTACATTGCAATCTCGGTGGGACCGATCGCTCACTTCGGTTAGACTGAAACGTTACAAAGGGAAACAGAGAGATGACAATCCCATCTCGGTGAGACCGAGATCCCTATCGGTGAGACCAATTTGCCTAGGGTTTGTGGTAGTGGCTATGACATCTGAACTCGGTGGCGCCGGATAGAAAGAATCGGTGGGGCCGAGTTTGACTTTTGGTTTGGGTCATATGTGGATATGAGAAAGTAGTTGAGGGTTTTGGAGCATATCACTAAGCATCATGGAGCAAGAAACTCATTAAGCAACACCTCATCCCTCCTTGATAGTATTGGCTTTTCCTATAGACTCAATGTGATCTTGGATCACTAAAATATAAAATGTAGAGTCTTGAGCTTTTGAGCTTGAGCCAATCCTTTTATCCTTAGAATTTTGAGGGATCCACTTTCCTCATCCATGCCATGCCATTCATTGAGCTTTCCTGAAATATTTGTCTTGGAATAGTATTAGCCCAATGAGCTATATGTTGTTAGGAATTACCAAAACCACATAAGGATAGTTGCACTTTCAAAACCGACTATCGACAAACCCCCACCTCGCCCGCCGCGCGATGGCTGAAGTTAGAGAAACGATGGGGTTGAAGAGATTGCTCTAGCATGGACTCCAAGAAATAATATGGTGTCAGATGGATGTCGTGGTGGTGACGTGTGTCATACTCCTAGACGTGAATGCTTGTTCTGGCCCATGCCACCCTACTACTCCTACTGCTTACTATATACTACTCCTACTAGTATCGAGGATTCGAGGTGCTGGTTACGTACAGCAAACACATATTAACATATGGCTACAGTAAAAACACCCAACCGACGCGTGAAGCATGTGAAGCTAGTACAAATAGTGTACTACTATTGTTGATTGGCCTCATCCGAGAACCTGTTGCAATGCACGTACAATTATGTATTTGGAAAATATTTTTTTGCCTCGTCGTACCACTCACTCAGAGAAGCGACTCAAAAGCCATTCATAAATTTAGTAAGTTTATCACAGGCATATCATTTTATTACATACAACAGGTCATCAACCCACATCAACAAAGAGGATACATTGTAAATACTAAAGTTTTCACCACACAACAAATAACAAGCAATGAAATAAACTTCAACTCAACCATTCATCGACGTTGGAAACGCTTGCTTTGAACCACAAGTGATTCTCTAGGACGGGCCATCTATTGTCGATCTTGAGACCAACGCAGGACTGATCATCCAGGCTGAATCGGCCGACTGTATCAGTATCAGGGTAGGGAACCACCGAAATGTCCGAGGTATAGACACAGTTGCTTCTCATAAATGGTACTAGTAACGTTGTGTCAACAGCAGTTGGATCGCCTTTCACCATCATCAGGTAGTTTTGTCCAAGGAAGAGCGAGTTTTCTCCAAGACTATCAATTCTGTACCAGGGAGAAGGTGTTGGCGCTAGCACACTAGTATCCATCCCGAATACCATGCAATGGGTGTTGGAATAGGTCCGGAGAGTGCGACCATGGGAGACAACACGTGCTCCCTCAGTAGTAACAAACTCAGTGCACTGTATACACACAAGAAGAGGTGATCCATTGGAATTAGTTGCCAGGCACCACTAAGTATATACATTCTGCTCGTCCTCATGCTCGTGATCATCACCATTGTCATCTCCCCCTTGGTTATAAAAAATTTCAAGTATAGGTGGTGGAATGTTCACAGGACCTTGGAAACACAAGAAGAAGGTTAATTAGTAAAGGGAAACTTGCTAACCCGCATGCATGTGGATGAAACAATTATAATTACGGTGGAAGACAAACGTACCGAAAGTATAAGGATTCCATGCAAAAACAGTGCCACGAGTGGTGGCAGCAAACACAAGGCCCTCATATTGAATTGCATCACAGTACACTTCTGTGTATGGAAACTAATTTTTGAGCAATATCCATCCAGTCGAACCACGAAGGATGGCAACAAGCTTGTCGAAGATAGCAACAACTTCATAGTTGTTGTAATTCCAAGAGCGGTTGGGAACTCGACAAATTGCTATCTTCCGTAGAAGACAGTCACCATGATCGTATTTGAACGTGCGTACAATACCGGTGTGCTCAACCTCTAGGCAGTCTGCTGAGATTTTTGGAAGTGGAACCCAGTCACGAGTGTAGACATTCACAAGTTCCCACTCGTAGTTGGACCCAATGTAAACAACCCAATCTCCATTTGCACCTGCCCAATCCTTGCCCTCAAGCGATGGCATCTTAACATCATACGTATCATTATCAAGCGGCATCAACTTGCACAAGGCGAGGTCTCCGTCGTCCCCGCGCCAGTAGTCATCAGGGTCACGGTGAAGAAGATAGGGGAGATCAAACCGCTCCTTGACTCTTGGGTTCCTTGTAATGATCTTATTAGTTGAGTCAAGAATGGGCTTGAACGAACCTGCCATGCTAGCCGAGGTGATGACATCGCACCGATATATGAATTCCTCCACCACGTCATCTTTCAGATCGGGGCAAGAATAACGGGGTCGTTTCCGGTCTGTTCCCTCCATGGAGTAGACGATCAAAAAATGGCAGAAGGAAGGGTGAATGGCTGAAGGAAAATGTAGGAGGGAGAGGAAGAGCGTGCGAGAGCAGTTCCAAATCGAGAGGGAAAGGCGAAGAGTTGATGGACGGTTGCCAGTTTGCCACGGTTCACAAAGAGGCGCCCTGGCTTACACGTCCGTTCGGAAATACTACTACTCGCCGTCGTCTCACTGATATGTTGGAACGGGACCACATGTCAACGAAACATGGTGTGTAATTTCTCGTGCAAAATGCGATCTGGCCGCGTTGGCCCGAGGTGCTCCATTAGTTATTTTTTTTGAAAGTTTGCCGCATTAGTTATCGACCTTTATTTTTTTTAACATGCAGTCTGAATGGATAGCTCCTGTGGTCATCACACGTGAGCGGATATAGTGATGGTTGATTCGTGCGAGCAACTTATTACTGTGGGAATATGGGAGTAGCAGCGGATTCAAGGAACAGAGAAATGATGGTTACTTCATCCGAGCAACTTACTGTGGCGAAGGTGGGCCTCTGTGATTTGACGGCTCACTAGTCATTACTACTGCGGTGCAACGACCGGGGTGAATCTTTCCCTGAAGTTGTGTTGTGCACTCAATATTGCTGCATGGCAGGTGGAGCCGGATGAAGGATGTCCAACATGTCGGCGAAACGAAGTTGAATTGTTTCTGGCATTGCTATCAATCCTTCAGGATTTGTTTATATGTACGCATAATTTTAATGAAATTGACTATGATGCTATGAAGGTTTCAACTTTGGTTCCCGCAGGAAAAAAAAGGTTTCAACTTAGGATTCATGTGTCTTGCCTCGAGATTATCTCGTTACAACATTCCATCAAATACAAATGAAACTACCATGGCTAATGCATCTCAATGGTTCGTAGATCAGTGCCAATATTCACATCACAACTAAAGACAAAGTTGTGAGAAGGTGTACAAATAAAGAAAAAAATATAATTGATCGATGTTGTTCGTAGGCATGGCTCCATTTCCTTGGCACGGTGTTCATTGCTTGGCAGCTAGTTTCACCCAGCTCTGTAGCCAAAAAAGAGGTGTATGAAGGACACCACAATCCGATCATTTTGTGCAGCTCCACTAAAATCGAGCGGACTATCCCTGTTTGCAAAGATATCAAGTCAGTGTGATTACAATAATAGTGGAACTAGATGATGAAACATAACACACATAAATAGAAGCCGATCACCTCTACGATCTCTCTTTAGGACTAACTTCTTGTTGGAGAAGATTAGGCACGTAGTTGGATGAGGAGCATAGCAAAACCAATCTCCCTTTCTGGAGTCCCACAGAAATGTAAAAACGTTGCCCGTGTGACATTTTGGCGGAACTGCACAAAACACTCTTCAGAAAAGTGGATTTGTGCAGTTCACCAAAAGGTCGCAATAGCAACGAGGTGAAAATGGATACCCTGTTTGCAAAAGGAGGTCGAAAGGAAACAATTACTGCCCAATAACACGAGTTGAAGACACATACGCCGACAAAAAAGAAGCATGTTCCATGTAATAAGGGAAAGATAGCACATGGTGGTTTATCAAAAATGGTTTGCGGAGGAGATTGCAAGACGGCAAGTACGCCGGCCGAGATACGATTTAAGCAAACAACTAAAGAAGATCCACATGCAGCAATGTGGGAAAATGGGCAGTGGAGCAAGGTCGGAGGAAGTTGTACCTGAGGGTGATACGTCTCCAACGTATCTACTTTTCCAAACACTTTTTCCCTTGTTTTGGACTCTAACTTGCATGATTTGAATGAAACTAACCCGGACTGACGCTGTTTTCAGCAGAACTACCATGATGTTGTTTTATGTGTAGAACAGAGAAGTTCTCAGAATGTCCTGGAAATCCACGGAGGCACTTTTCAGATTTAATAAGAATTTTTGGCGAAAGAATCAAGGTCAGGGGGCCCACGGGCTGTCCAAGAAACAGGGGGCGCCCCCCCCCTAGGACGCGCCCTCCTATCTCGTGGGCCCCCCGGACCTCCAACGATCTCAACTCCAACTCCATATATACTGTCTCGGGGAGAAAAAAAATCAAGGAGAAAGTTTCATCGCATTTCACGACATGGAGCCACCGCCAAGCCCTAATCTCTCTCGGGAGGGCTGATCTGGAGTCCGTTCGGGGCTCCGGAGAGGGGGATTCGTCGCCGTCGTCATCATCAACCATCCTCCATCACCAATTTCATGATGCTCACCGCCATGCGTGACTAATTCCATCATAGGCTTGCTGGACGGTGATGGGTTGGATGAGATTTACCATGTAATCAAGTTAGTTTTGTTCGGGTTTGATCCCTAGTATCCACTATGTTATGAGATTGATGTTGCTATGACTTTGCTATGCTTAATGCTTGTCACTAGGGCCCGAGTGCCATGATTTCAGATCTGAACCTATTATGTTTTCATGAATATATGTGTGTTCTTGATCCTATCTTGCAAGTCTATGGTCACCTATTATGTGTTATGATTCGACAACCCCATAGTGACAATAATCGGGATACTTCTCGATGATGACCGTAGTTTGAGGAGTTCATGTATTCACTATATGTTAATGCTTTCGTCCGGTTCTCTATTAAAAGGAGGCCTTAATATCCCTTAGTTTCCACTAGGACCGCGATGCCACGGGAGGGTAGGACAAAAGATGTCACGCAAGTTCTTTTCCATAAGCACGTGTGACTATTTATGGAATACATGCCTACATTACATAGATGAATTGGAGCTAGTTCTATATCACCCTATGTTATAACTATTGCATGAGGAATCCCATCCGGCATAATTATCCATCACTGATCCATTGCCTACGAGTTTTTCACATATTGTTCTTCGCTTATTTACTTTTCCGTTGCTACCGTTACAACTACTACAAAAACCCTAAAACATTTACCTTTACTGTTGCTACTGTTACCATTACTATCATACCCCTTTTGCTACTAAATACTTTGCTGCAGATACTAAGTTATCCAGGTGTGGTTGAATTGACAACTCAACTGCTAATACTCAAGAATATTCTTTGGCTCCCATTGTGTCGAATCAATAAATTTGGATTGTACTTCACTCTCGAAAGCTGTTGCTATCCCCTACACTTGTGGGTTATCAAGACTAATTTCTGGCGCTGTTGCCGGGGAGCATAGCTCTATTCTCTGAGTCACTTGGGATTTATATCTGTTGATCACTATGAAGAACTTGAAAGACGATCGAACTACTATTTTTCCCTCAAATACGAGGGGAGGTAAGGAACTGCCATCTAGCTCTACACTAGATTCTCCTTCCGTTATTAGTAGGCTTGCGACACCTAAACCTGCTACTGCTATAAATTCTGATATGTCGCATGTTATTGATGATGCCACTTCTGCTATGCATGATGGAACTACTTCAGTGCGTGATGAACAACTTGCTAGAGTTAGGGGGAATGAAAATATTGAAGATGCTATTGATGATAGTGATGATGAACGTTCCCCCAATGATTATGTTTTACCTGTTGTTCCTGAGGGTTATGTTATGAATGAAAAAGCTGCTATGGAAATTCTTGCTTGCAATGACAGATCTGATCTTAAGAAATTATTAGCTAAATGGAAGCAGCAGTCTCTTAATGCTAGAATGATACCCGATCCTACTTTTGCTACTTCACCTATCTGTGTTACTGATAAGCATTATGAATTCTCAGTTAATCCTGGTATTATTACTTTTGTTGAATCTGATCCTTTTTATGGCCTTGAATCTGAAACTGTTGTGGCACATCTTACCAAGTTGAATGATATAGCCACCCTATTTACTCATGATGAGAAGTCTCTCTATTTATATATCCTTTAGATATTTCCGTTCTCATTAAAGGGTGATGCTAAGACTTGGTATAATTCTCTTGCTCCTGGTTGTGTGCGTAGTCCCCAGGATATGATTTATTACTTCTCTGCTAAATATTTCCCTGCTCATAAGAAACAAGCTGCCTTGCGGGAAATATATAATTTTGTGCAAATCGAAGAAGAGAGTCTCCCACAAGCTTGGGGGAGGCTTCTCCGGTTACTTTATGCTTTGCCTAATCATCCTCTAAATAAAAATGAAATACTTGATATCTTTTATAATGGACTAACCGATGCTTCCAAGGACTACTTGGATAGTTGTGCTGGTTGTGTTTTCAGGGAAAGAAAGTTGATGAAGCTGAAATACTATTAAATAATATGTTGACTAATGAAAATAATTGGACTCTTCATGAGACAGTTCCTGAAGTAATTCCTGAACCAATTGAGCCAACTCCTGAGCCTATTCCTAAACCCACTCCAAAGAAGAGAGGTGTTTTATTTCTCAGTCCTGAAGATATGAAAGATGCAAAGAAATCAATGAAAGGAAAAGGTATTAAAGCTAAAGATGTTAAGAATTTACCACCTATTGAAGAGATACATGGTCTTAACTTACCGCCTGAAGAACCACATTGTCTTGATAACCCGACACACGTAGTAAAGGTAAATTCTCTCTATAGATATGATAAAGTTAAAATACCCTCTACTAAATTTCATAGCCCATGCTTAGATGAATTTGATGACTTTATGGCTAGACAAGAAAGTTTTAATGCTTATGTTGGTAGAGAGTTAAAGAATAATGCTTTCGAGATAGGACGCGTAGGTGATAATCTGGCTAGAGTTAAAGATGAACTTCACCGCGTTAGCAAATATGCTTCTATGATTGCTACTCAAGCTGAGAAAGTACTCAAAGCTCAAAATGATTTGCTTGATGAATTGAATACTAAAATTGACTGCTGTTAGAGTGGCTACTAGAACTGGTAGAATGACTCAGGAACCTTTGTATCCTGAAGGCCACCCTAAGAGAATCGAGCAAGATTCTCAAAGAAATAATTTAGAGGCACCTAGTTCTTCTAAAAAGAAGAAGAAGAAAGACGATAGAACCTTGCATGCTTCTAATGAACCTACTGTAGACACACCTGAGAATCCCAATGATATTTCTATTTCTGATGTTGAAACACAATCAAGTGATGAACATGAACCTAGTGATAATGTTAATGATAATGTTCATGTTGATGCTCAACCTAGCAAAGACAATGATGTAGAGATTGAACCTGCTGTTGATCTTGATAACCCTCAATCAAAGAATCAATGTTATGATAAGAGAGATTTTGTTGATAGGAAGCACGGTAAAGAAAGAGAACCATGGGTTCAGAAACCCATGCCCTTTCGTCCTAAACCATCCAAGTCAAAGGATGAGGAGGATTTTGAGTGCTTTGCTGAAATGATTAGACCTATTTTCTTACGTATGGGCTTAACTGATATGCTTAAAGTAAATCCTTATGCTAAATATATGAAGGATATCATCACAAATAAAAGAAAGATACCGGAAGCTGAAATTTCCACCATGCTTGCTAATTACACTTTTAAGGGTGGAATACCAAAGAAACTTGGAGATCCGGGTGTTCCAACTACACCATGCTCCATTAAAAGAAATTATGTTAGAACTGCTTTATGTGATCTTGGAGCCGGTGTTAGTGTTATGCCTCTCTCTTCATATCGTAGACTTGCATTGAATAAGTTGACACCTACTGAAATATCTTTGCAAATGGCTGATAAATCAACTGCTATACCTGTCGGTATTTGTGAGGATGTGCCTGTTGTGGTTGCAAATGTCACTATCTTAACGGACTTTGTTATTCTTGATATTCCCGAGGTAGATAGTATGTATATTATCCTTGGTAGACCTTTTCTTAATACTGAAGGGGCTATTATTGATTGCAACAAAGGCAATGTCACTTTTCATGTTAATGGTAATGAGCATATGGTACAAATTCCGAGGAAACAATCTCAAGTTCATAGTATCAATTCTATTGAAAAAGTTCCAACTATCATTTTTGGCGGTTTTGAATTTCCTCTCCCTACTGTCAAGAAAAAGTACAATATTCTTATTGTTGGGGATTTTCATATCCCCGTTGAGGTAACTTAGTGTTATTCGAAATTTCTCCGGGTCCGTGTTATTTGGAATGAGTTTGTTAACAAGACTTGATCAACCTTGTTAGTGGATTCATTTTGATGATCACGAGATGGATGAAACTAGAAGGCACAACCTTCTGTACCATCTTTCTTTTTACTTTATGTTATTTACATTAAATAAAGAAAAATAGTATTATCTGTGTGTTTTCGGAATTATCCGTGCAATAAAAAATAGTCCAAAAATAAAAGTGCTCCAAATGCCCTGCAAATTTAGTATGTTTTTTTCTGGAATATTTGAGGATTTTAGGAACTGAAAACACTGCAGGAGGGCCAAGCACCAGGACACGAGAGAGGAGGGAGCCCCCTCCCCCTGTAGGGCGCGTCCCCCTGTCTCGTGGGCCCCTGGTGGCTCCCCTCCACTTATGCCAGCACCCACACACTCCATCTTCTACCCAAAAAAATCCCCATCCAGCTCAAGCCCGAGTTCTAGCTTGTTTTGCTGCGGTTTTTGATCTCTTAGCTCAAAGCTCCATTCGCAAAACTGCTTAGGGAGATTGTTGCTTGGTATGTGACTCCTCCATTGGTCCAAATAGTTTTTGTTCTAGTGCTTTATTCATTGCAAATCCTTGCTGCCTTGGTGACCCTGTTCTCGAGCTTGCATGTTAAATTTTTGAGGTCCCAAGCAATTCCAATGCATTATATAGGCTCTAGGCACTTGTAGGAGTAGTTGCTATCAATCTTGTTTAGTTTTATTCACTTTTATTTTGAAGTTACTAAAATTTCAGAAATTTTCAGAAAAAGAAATATGCTTAGAAGAATGTACCAAGGAGGTTCCTCGGCAAAGAAAGGGCCAAGAATTGCTATACGTGAACAACATATTAATTTGCCAAGGGACGCAAATGTACGGGCTTGCGAGTGGCCATCCGATGATTTTATGGTAGAAGCGGGCTTCAAGGAGGAATTTGACGCGTATGTGCGTAATGCCGAGCTGGAGGACTTCTTACAAGATAAGTGTCCTCAATATTATCAATTGACCGATTCCTTTGTGCGGAGGTTCAAATATATTTCTTTGCGTAATTCTCCTAGTGTAATGTTTGATATTTATGATACATCTTATACCATGGATTTAGAGGATTTTACAACTGCTTGCAAACTCCCGCAGTGGGGTAATAATAATGATCCTCCCAAATCTGAAGTTAGAAATTTTCTTGCTAGTATTACTATGGGGGAATCTAGGGACGTAACACAAGCTACCATAGGGAGCATTCATTTTCCTGCTATACATTACTTTGCTCTCTTTATTAGTAAATGCATTAACGGTAAGGACGAAGTAAGTCACTTGTGTGCCCCTGATCTTTGTGTCCTCAAGAGTGTTGTGTCTGGTTATAGAGGTTATAACTTGGGGCAATAGTTGCACGTAGGTTGCATAATAATAGTAAAAGAGTCAATTACACCACAAGTGCCTGAACTTAACGAGAAAAGTCAGTTTGGTGCTAAAACTTGCGGCATACATTGAACTGATGACAAAACTTGGCTTGGTCATGCATCTATAGTGCTAACCACACTTGTATACTGTCAGGGGAAACTGATCCACGAACACCTATGAGACCGGGGCCCCTTTCGGTTCGGCGGGGGGCGGAGATCGCACGAAGAGCAGATCGAGGCGGAGCACACGAGCAGTTTACCCAGCTTCGGAGCTCTCCGGAGAGATAACACTCCTACTGCTGCTTGTCTGATTCTATTGTGTTCTTGCTCTAGAGCGAGCTAAGTGTTTTTTGGCTTATGAAAGAGTCGAACCCCCCCTACGTTGCGCATGGGCCTCCTTTTATACGTTAAAGGGGTCACCGACAGGTGGCAACGCAGAGAAGGGTACAAATGTAAAAAGTGAGGTGGTTGGTACAGTCACTTGTACAGTGTTTCCTACCTAACCCTGACGGCAGGGGACAAGGGCATTAAATGCCCGTCTGCGTCGCCCAAACAATGCAGGAGAAGTACCGTCGGGGACGCCTCCGTTCGCCATGATGGCGATCTTGTCAGCGTCGCATGCCACTGCGCACCCCTGGCTGCACAGCCTCCCGCCACGCGTGCCTGGAAAAGCCCTCAGGGCGACACGTTGGTGGATGCGCTGGAGCGCGGGCGCAGAGTGGCCGCCTGCCGCGGCAAGCGCCTTGCCGCGGCCGTTGTCTTGTCGGGCCCGGAAGCTTGTCGCTCGCCGAGCCTTGAGGTGCCTTGGTTGGCCTTCCCGGCAAGCTCCTCTTGCCGGGGCCTTGTCTCTTGAGCTTAAATACCTTGTTCTTGAAGGGCTCCAAAGGAGCCAAGGAGGATCTTGGCAGTCACCCGGCAAGCCCTTGCCGCGGGGCGCTGCAACTGCCCGTGCACAAGTTCGGGGTACTAGGGTACCCCTATTCTAGTACACCGACAGGAGCCCCCGGGCCTGGGCCATACACGGTACCGAGCGCTGTTGGGCCAGGCCCAAAACAGGGCACGGGCACACGCGGCCTGGATTTTGCCGTTACTCACCCTGTATCCACCGCGCCCTCCCTAACGGCACGCGTCGAACGCGGCGTCGTGGGAGAGATCGTGGGTGGATTCTTTATTCGCAAGGGCGAAACGTCCGCCCTGTCCCTCTTTGTAAGCAGGGGAAACAGGGGCGGTTTCCCCACTTCGCCGTTCGTTGCTCCAAGTCTAGAAATCTCCGCCGCTCCCCCGTCGCCACCAGCACCACCACGCCGCCGATCTCCCCTGCCACTTCCGCCATGGCTCCAAAAGCCGACAAGGGGAAGGGTGTGAAATCGGCCGAGGCGCAGCGGCTCGCGGCGCTATGGAAGGAGCGGGCCATCTTCCCCCCTCAGCTCGGCGCCAAGGAGCTGAGGGAATACTACTACCTTTTCTGGTCGACGGAGACGCGTGCGCACCCGCGCGCGAGGGTACTCCCGGCCACCGCATCAGAGTTGGCTCCAACCGGGTACCCGTTCTTCGCGCTTTTCTTCTACTGTGGGCTCTGCCCGCCCTTCTCGGAGTTCTTTTGTGATATCATGAACACGTACGGCCTCCGCCTCTTAGATTTCACCCCCAACGTCGTCCTCACGATGGCAGTTTTCGCACATTTGTGTGAAATATTTTGTCGGAGTCCACCCCAATGTAGCCCTTTTCTGCCATTTCTTCATGCCTCGGGTCGAGAGAGGAGAGCCGCTTGCCAGAGGGATCGCCTGGATCTCGAGAGTCGGCAAGAAGGAGGAGTATCTGGAGGGTGAGCTTCGCAGCAAATGGGAGGAGTGGAGAGCGGAGTGGTGTTGGATTGTTGAGGAGAACCCGCAGCCGTTCACTGCCGTGCGCCAAGTGGCCCCGGAAGATGACAGGCTTAAGATCGCCGTCACCAGAATCCTCCGTCTTAGGCTTGTCGGGCTCACTGTAGGCGCCGTCGGTGCAGACTTCCTTCGCCGCCGCATCGCCCCCCTGCAGGAGAGAGGGAGGCCTGCCTGGGAGTTCAAGAACTCAGCGGACATCATGAGGCTGCGCCCGGGCCTCAACTTCAATTTCACCGTCTTGGAGCTTGATGCAATGCTCCTGGAGCTCTTCAAACGCGACCCCCAGCACCCGTTCCTGTTGCCGAGGAGCGTCGTTCCGTTGTGCAACAATTCGTCGCTTGACCGGATCCGCGCGATGATGCCGTTGTGCGACTCTCACGGAATCACCCCAACTTGGCAAGAGCCGGCGGATGACGTCGTGCGGGCATTCTTCGATAGCTTGGAGGAAGTGCCGATCCGCGCCGACGAGCAGAGGAGCCTCACCCGTGACACCACCGACGAGGAGCTGCAGTGCATCACCACTAGGGCGGAAGAGGCTGCGGCAGCAGCTGCCGCGGGCGAGTTCGGGTTCACCGAGGCGGAGGCAGAGGCAGCAGAAGCGGCAAGCCTTGCCGAGCGCGAGGAGTTCGCCGCCGAGGAAGATCTTGCCGGCCCCGAAGCCGAGCCGAGCGAGCCCGGCGAGGAAGAGCCAGAGCCTTCAGACAGCCTGCCGCAAGTGGAGCCCCCGGCTGCACCAAGAAGGCGTCTCCGCAGGACCGGTGACGCAGCGGGGCGCCAGACGGGGCAACACCCGCCGAGCCGCGCGACACGCTCCACCGTGGCAAGCACCGTCGCCGCGGGTGCGCCTCCCGCCGCTGCGACAACTGGAGTGGGACCTTCCCGGTCCATCGCTGCTGCTCCCGCCAAGCGGAAGGGAGCCCACTCATCCGCCTCGTCGCACCGGAGGCGAGCCGGACTTCGACCTCTCCGCGCTCAGCTCCGATGACGAAGAAGAAGAGTAAGCTTTTCTTGCTGTCTTCGTAGTTCTTCAATTCTTGTTGCTGACTTGCTTCGATCTGAACTTATTCCTTTTTAGGACGCTGGCTCAAAGAGCGGCGAAGAGAGCCAAGGCCGCGGTGATCGTCATCGAAGACGATCCTACCGTGTCAGCAGGGGGCGTGCCTGAGCCCACCTTGCCGGACCTGGCCACTACTCCGCAGAGCAGCCCCCAACGCAGCCCCCAGCGTAAGTTTATAATTTACTCCCGGCCGTTAGGTGCGCATGGTTGCTCTTTTCTCTTACTGATATCTTGATTGTTGGACTTGTGCAGGAGCAGAGGACCCTCACCAGGAGGGCCCGGAAGCCGTCCCCGAAGCGCCGTCTGCTTCGACTACGCCGCCAAGGGTTGAATCCCTAGCTAGGGAGCGCTCTCCGGCAAGGGAGAACTCTCTGGCAAGGGCTGGTTCTCCGGCAAGGGAAGACGTCAGCGATCCTCCGGCGGATGAGACTGTGACCACAGATCCCATCACAGGTAATCCGCTTGCCTAAAAACATGCCCTTGGATTTTTGTTCTTCTGACTTTATTTTGCATATTTGCTTGACTCCTCTCCATTCTTCTCCCTTCTTCGTTCCTCAGATCCATCTGCTGCGGAGCCAATGGAGACTGAGGGCACCGGCGAGGAAGGGGCGCGTGGCAGCAACGTCGATGCCGCCGCTAACGAAGAAGGGGCTGCTGCTGATAAACCCGCCGGCGAGGAGGCCGCCAAGGCTGCCGGCGCAGAAGCTGGCGAGGGGTCGGGCGATCGCACTGACGGCCCTGAGGCCGCAGGAGCGCCAGGCGCTGCACCGACCGCCAATCCCTCCGCCGCCGCTGTGGAGCCAGGCTCCGAAGAGCCCCAGCCCGGCGCCTACTTGAAGGCCGGCGACGGCATCTTCATCAAGCTCCCCTGGGCGTCGAGCTCCAGGGCGCCGGTCGAAGGAGAGACTTTCGATGAGGAGCTGCTCGCCTCCGCTGGGCTATCCTTGGTCGACGCGCCAAGCAGCAGTGGCGAGCCTGAGGAGGAGCAGCTACTGCGGAAGCTGCTGTCACTCTACCGCGCCCGACAAGCCAAGCTGGCTTCCCGGGAAGCACTTGTCGCAAAGGCGGGAGTGGATATGGAGAAGCGCGCAGAGGAGCTCCGGAGCATCAACCAGGAAGCTCTCTGGTCCCTGGCACAGGAGCGGGAGAGACTCGCAGAGGAGCGTACGGCCTTCCTTCTTGAGAAGGCCGAAGTTGAGGAGGAACAAAGGCTCACTGCCGAGAAGCAGTCCGCGCGAGAAGGCGAGTTGGTGCAGCGGAAGGCCTATCTTGACAGCTATGAGGAGGAGCTCGTCGCGCGCGAGGAAAAACTTGGTGGGACTCTCAAGGAAGCAAGGGATGCTGCCGCAACTGCAGAGGCCGCCAAGAGGGAGCTGGAGGCGAGGGTGGCGCAGCTGGAGGCGAACATCCAGAAGAGCGGCGAGGAGCTTGCCGCGCTCCAGCGCGAGCGCGAGAAGGATGCTGCTGCTCATGGTGAGCTGCAGGGTCTTCTCGCTGAGAGGAGCAGGGAGCTCAGCGCCGCCAAGGACTCCAACGCGGATCTCGGGCTGAAGCTGACCACACTAACTCAAACGTTGGACGGCGCCAAGGAGCGGGAGAAGACTTTGTCGGAGAAGGTCAAGGCCGACGAGGCACTGCTGGCGAGCATCGCCGTCACCCAGAATGCATTCAAGGAGACTGTGGAGCACTGGACCGAGGGTCTGGTGAACATCGCCGCAGTCATCGACGGGGAGCTGGCGCAGCTAGGGATGGAAGACCTCGGGTACTCTTCCGACGAGCATCTCCAACCCAGCGCCAAGCTCAGCCTATTCTTCAAGGGCGTGGCGACAGCTCTCCAGCGGCTTCGGGAGAAAATCCCAAAGCAGCTGGCCGACGAGTCGCGCAAGATTTGTGTCGGCGCTCTTCAGAAGGTGCTGATGAAGGTGGCTTTCCGCAACCCAGGCCTCAACTTCACCAACGTCCTCAAGTCCTTGCCGCCGGATGCCGACGTGGAAGCGCTCAAGGCCCTTGTCGCACCCATTGTGGACAAGGTGAGCGGGATCAAGAGGGTCGAGGGCGATCGTGTAGACTAGGCCGCCCGTTTTGTCTTGTTTTCCCTTGTCGCTGCTAATCATTTTATGAAAACAGTCTGTTAGAGCTGTGACAAGTTATCTTGTAATATAACTTTATCTTGGATATCAATTGCTATGTTACTTCCTTTACTAGATCCTTTGCTTTGTATGTTTTTACCCTACGCTTTTAGGGAACTTGTCGGTGCAGGCACCCGAGCCGCGAGCGCTGAGTGCGGAACATCAGCAGCCTGCTGGCGGTGCCGCCCCGACAAGAAACCTTGTCGCGACTAGTTGCAGCACACTTAAGTTGTTGAGCGGACTCGAAACAAAGTAAGGGCGCATCTAGTTACGAGATGGTTCCTCCGCGCACAGGTTTTCCACACAAAGCAGAGTCGTTCGAGGAAGATAACTTAAAAACTAAAACTAATTGCTCAGACTTTGGCAACTTAGCTTTTCTGTCGTTTGCTTGCCGGCAAGGCAAATGCAAGGCAAATCTTCCTTGAACGGCGCCTGGTCCATACCATCATCTTCTCCTTCCCCCCCGGCAAACTTGTGTGCGAGGAAACCTTCTTTTCCTTTGTTTGAGAAAAAGAAAGAAGAGAAAATATAGATATGGGGCCTTTCGGCACGTTATTGCTTACCGGGGATAGGTGCTGCACAAAGTGTCAGATAAAGTATGCAAATGTAAAGTAAAAAGCATGAAATTGACAAGATGTGCGAAGCACATGAGTTTTACTTATGCACGGGATCTGCGCCCGGCTTTGTACAAAGGATTACATGCAACAGCGGCAAGACTTGTACAAAAGGTGGTTGTTGGAACAGGTTCCAGCAACCGCGCCCTACGGGTAAAACTTACGAAGATGCTCAATGTTCTAGGAGTTGCTCACCGGAATACCATCTTCGGTCTCAAGGCGGACAGCACCAGGCCTGGTGACTCGTTTCACCCGGTAAGGGCCTTCCCACTTTGGCGTCAACTTGTTGGAATTCTTGGCGGATTGAACACGCCGAAGAACAAGGTCGCCTTCCTCGAAACTTCTGGCATTAACTTTGTGGCTATGGTAGCGGCGCAAAGCTTGCTGGTATCGAGCAGCTCGTACAGCAGTCTGAAGACGATCCTCCTCAAGGAGCAGCGTGTCATCTTGTCGTAGCTGCTCTTGCTCAAGCTCATCATAAGCGAGCACTCGAGGTGACCCGTATACGAGTTCCGTGGGGAGAACTGCCTCTGCTCCATAGACTAGAGCGAAAGGTGTCTGTCCAGTGGCTCGATTTGGCGTCGTTCTGATTGACCAAAGAGCCACCGGCAGCTCCTCGATCCAGTTTCTTCTGCACTTGTGCAGCCTGTCGAAAGTCCTGGTCTTGAGCCCGCGCAGCACTTCAGCGTTTGCCCTCTCCGCTTGACCGTTGCTTCTTGGATGAGCAACAAAAGCGAAGCAGATCTTGGCGCCAAGATCTTGGACGTACTGCATGAAGGTGCGGCTCGTGAATTGTGTGCCGTTGTCGGTGATGATCCTGTTAGGGATCCCGAAACAGCAAACAATCGACCTGAAGAACTTGACTGCTGACTGTGCTGTCACCTTCCTCACTGGTTCCATTTTCGGCCACTTTGTGAACTTGTCGATTGCAACGTACAAGTACTCAAAGCCCCCGACAGCTCGGGGGAAGGGGCCGAGGATATCGAGCCCCCAGACCGAAAATGGCCAGGATAAAGGGATCGTCTGGAGAGCTTGAGCTGGTTGGTGAATCTGCTTGGAATGGAACTGGCACGCTTCACACTTGGTTACTTGTGCAGTTGCATCCTGGAGGGCTGTCGGCCAAAAGAAACCTTGTAGGAAAACTTTGCCGGCAAGTGCTCTGGCGCCAATGTGGTGACCACATATGCCTCCATATATTTCTGCCAACAGCTTCTGTCCGTCTTCCCGGCAAATACACTTCAATTTCATGCCATTGAGTCTTCTTCTGTACAGTATGTTGTCAACAAACTGGTACATACTTGACTGTCGGGCTACTTTTTCCGCTTCTTCTTGCTCTTCGGGAAGTTCTCCTGTCTGAAGGAAACGGACAATTTGATGTGCCCATGCTGGAGCTTGTGGCTCGACAACAAGGACTAAAGGCACATCTGCTGCTGCGGGAACATCCGCTTCTACGGCGAGAACCTGCGGCTCAACTAGAGCTTGATGTCCCCCGGCAAGCTTGCCGGAGCAAAACTTGTTGGGAGCGTCTGCTTCGACGGAACAAGCACTAAGACTTGCCGGAGCAAACTGCTTCTCAGCATTGTTGGCGTTGATCTTGGTGACCTTCTTGGTGGCGGCTTCGGGAAGCTCTGCCGGAAAGTAGTCACCAGAAATCAACTTTCTCTTCTTGCTCTGTCCAGTTGATGGTGTTACGGATGGCTGAGTCAGCTTGAGCACAAAGATCCCTGGTTCCACAGGTAACTTAAGTGCGGCGCACTTTGACAGGCCATCAGCAACGTCATTCTGAGCTCTTGGAACATGTTCCATCTGTAGGCCGTCAAAATGCTCTTCTAACTTTCTCACTTCATCAGCATAAGCTTCCATCAATGGACTCTGGTAACTCTTGTTTACCTGGCGGACGACAAGCTGTGAGTCTCCCCTGACAATGAGTTTCTTAATCCCAAGGTCTGCCGCGATTCTGAGACCGGCAAGCAAGCCTTCATACTCTGCAGTATTGTTCGTTGCTTGATCCTTGGGAAAGTGCATCTGGACTACGTACTTGAGGTGCTCTCCGGTGGGCGCGACAAGCAGCACGCCCGCACCGGCGCCTTGCAGCGAAAAGGCACCATCAAAGTACATCAGCCACTCTTTGCTTGCCTCCTCGACGGGGATGCTCGTCTCTGGAATCTCCTCATCTGGTGTTGGCGTCCACTCTGCTATGAACTCTGCCAATGCTCTGCTTTGGATAGTTGAAGTGCTTTCAAACCTAAGGCCAAAGCTTGACAGTTCCAGTGCCCACTCGACAATCCTGCCTGTTGCTTCTGGATTTTGCAGTATCCTCTTCAACGGAAAGCGAGTGACAACTGTGATCTCATGTGCTTGGAAGTAATGGCGCGGCTTTCTCGAGGCCATGAGAAGGCCGAAAAGCAACTTCTGCACACCGGAGTACCTTAACCTAGCCCCCTGCAAAAGGGAACTGACAAAGTAAACTGGGCGCTGCACCATTCTCTTCTGCACCTCCTTATGTGTCTGTGCAGATCCATCTTTGTCGGGACCGAAGCTTGCCGGACCAGAGCTTGTCGGTGAAGCCCCCTGCTTGTCGCTGGATGCATCTGCCGTGGTTGCTGGCTCATCATCTGCCTCCCTCTCCGCCACTAACGCAACACTAACCACTTGATTGGTTGCCTCTATATACAGCAGCAACTTCTCTTGTGGCCTAGGTGCGACAAGTGTTGGAGCGGAGGACAGGTATCTCTTCAAGTCCTGCAGCGTAGCCTCTGCTTTCGGAGTCCATTTCATTGGACCTGTCTTCTTCAAAATTTTGAAGAATGGCAGGGCGCGCTCAGCAGATCTAGAGATGAACCTGCTGAGAGCAGCCACGCAACCAGCAAGCCTTCGCACATCCTTGACGCGCTTTGGTGCTTTGATCTGCTCGATGGCCTTGATCTTGTCGGGATTTCCTTCAATTCCCCTCTAAGACACGAAGAACCCGAGAAGCTTGTCGGAGGGGACTCCAAACACACACTTCTCGGGGTTCAGCTTGAGGTTGATCTTGCGCAGATTTGCAAATGTCTCATCTAAATCTTGGATCAGGGTTGCCCTGTCCTTGCTCTTGACCACTATGTCATCCATGTAAGCTTCCACATTTCTGTGCATTTGTGGCTCAAAAGCATGATGGACTACCCTTGCAAATGTCGAACCAACATTCTTCAAACCAAAGGGCATCCGTACGAAACAGTATGTGCCACATGGGGTAATGAATGCGGTTTTCTCCTCATCTTCTTCTGCCATGAAGATCTGATGGTATCCTGAGTATGCATCAAGAAATGAAAGCAAGTCACATCCGGCTGTGGAGTCAACAATCTGGTCGATGCGTGGCAAGGGAAATGGGTCTTTGGGACAAGCTTTATTGACATCGGTGAAATCGATACAAAGCCTCCATTTCCCGTTGGCCTTGCGCACGACAACAGGATTGGCCAACCACGTAGGATGGAGCACTCCTCTGACAAGGCCTGCTGCTTCCAACTTCTTGATCTCTTCTGCAATGAACTCTTGGCGCTCCACTGCCTGCTTCCTGACTTTTGCTTGACGGGCCGCGCATGAGGACAGACGGCAAGGTGGTGCTCAATTACTTTCCTGGGAACACCGGGGATGTCAGATGGTTGCCACGCAAACACGTCGACATTCGCCCGCAGGAAAGCAACGAGCGCGCTTTCCTATTTAGGGTCGAGCGTGGCACTGATGGTGAAGGTACCAACAGTTCCGTCCTCCTTGGCGGACACTTTCTTGGTCTCTGGTGGAGCTGCCATTGCCTTCTTACACTTGCCGGTGGAGCTCGATGGTGCGTCCTCGATGGTAGCGCAGCACTCCGAAGAGGTGCGCTTGCCGGAGTGGGCATCAGAACTCCTGCCGGACTTAGTCTTCTTCTTCCCCCCGGGAGCTTCAGCGGCATGTGACTTGTGATCAGCGGCGACTGCTGCTTCCCGGTAGATCTTGTCGGCGCAGATAAGGGCATCTTTCTTGTCGCCAGGGACAGAGATGACACTTATCGGGCCTGGCATCTTCAGAACGTTGTAGGCATAGTGAGAGGCTGCCATGAACTTGGCGAGCGCTGGACGGCCAAGTATCCCATTGTAGGGCAATGGAAAATCAGCAACGTCAAAAGTGACCCTCTCAGTCCTGAAGTTCAGCTCGCTGCCAAATGTTACCGGCAACGTGATCTTTCCCTTCGGCTTGCTCCTTCCCGGGTTGATTCCTTGGAATGTGCCGGTCTCTTCGAGCTCGCTGTCAGGGATCTGGAGTTTCTGGAGCACCGCGGAGGAGATCAGGTTCAGGCCGGCCCCGCCGTCAACTAACATCTTGGTGACCTTGAGGTTGCGGATAGTTGGTGAAACCAACATCGGCAAGCACCCGACCGCAGTTATGCGATCAGGGTGGTCCTCAATATCAAAGATGATAGGCGTGCTGGACCATTTCAGAGGCTTGCGCGACTCGACGGGTGGTTCTGCTGCATTGACTTCCCGCACCCACTGCTTGAGCTGGCGGTGCGAAGTATGCAGAGAAGCACCACCGTCAACGCATAGGACCTCTGTGGCCTTCTGGAACTCCTGCTCGTCGGTCTCGTCATCATCCATGTCTTCGTCGTCGTCGTCTTCATCCTTGTCGCGGCCGCGGGGAGGCCTGTCTCCTTGCCGCTGCTTGGCCTTGCCGCGGCGTCCTCCCCGGCCGGGATGCGTCTTGCCGGATCCTCCAGCACCCTCTTGGGCCTTCTCCTTGTCGCGCCGCTCGTATTCAGCTTTCTGCTGCTCAACAAGCTGCTCGACTTTCTTGCAGCTCTGGAGATCATGACCCTTGGTGCGGTGGATCTTGTAGTACTGCTTGTTGGTGCCGTCCTGCTTGTCGGCGGCCGCCACAGCCTCCGCGGCAGTCTCCTTGCCGGAGCTACCAGTTTTGGCTTTGCTGGTGCCACCTCCGTTGCCGGACTGCTCGACAACTAGCACCTCTTTACCTTTCTTCCTTCGGTTATACCGCCGCCGGTTCTTCCTTGTCGGGGCGGTATCCTCACTGTCAGATCCTCCTGCTCCTATATTCTCTCCGGGGAGTCTCCTCCCTTCCTCAGCACGTGCACACTTGTCGGCCAGGGCATATAGCTCACTGACGTCCCTGATCTTGCACATCGCCATCTCCTCCCGCATCCTGCGGTTCCGCACGTTCTGATGGAACACGCTGATTACCGCGGCAGGGTGGATGTCTGGGATGTTGTGCTGTACGTTGTTGAATCTCTGTATGTACTTGCGCAGGGATTCTCCTTCCTTCTGGGCGAGCAGGTGAAGGTCACTCTCTTGGCTAGGAGGTTTGTGGCCGCCTGTGAAGGCGCCGACAAACTGATGGCACAGGTCAGCCCAGGAGGATATGGAGTTGTCTGGCAAGTGCATGAGCCAGGATCTCACGTTGGGTTTGAGCACCAGCGGGAAGTAGTTGGCAAGGATCTTGTCGTCTCGCCCCCCGGCAGCCTGCACCGCAATGGTGTAGATGCTGAGGAACTCCGACGGATGTGTCTTGCCATCGTACTTCTCCGGCACATCCGGCTTGAAGTTCTTCGTGCTGGGCCACTGGACCTGCCGCAGCTCACGAGTGAACGCAGGGCAACCTACCGCGTACGGCAAGTCGCCTGGTTCTCCGGGCGCGTGCATGTCAACAGAGGGCCCAGCGCACTTGTCGGATTGACGCCGCGCTTCTCTTCGGCGCTCGATGCGAGTACGAGCGTCTTCTTGTTGTCGTTCGTGAAGAACTTGGCACTGATCGCGACGAGCTCGTGGATCCGACGATGCGGTGGAGTCGCTGTCGAAGTGGATCCGGTGAGTCGGCGATCTTGGCCTTCGGGGTGGAGAGTGCACGGTGGTTGCACCATCACCAGTTTTGTCGCCGTCGGCTCACGCCTCGCAACCCTGCCGCGGCAGCGACGCGCTCGGCTGCCGTGGAGTGCCGCCATTGGCGAAGCCGATGAGACTCTGAATGGTGGCCCTCCATTGGTCGAGCTTGTCTTCCGCAGGAGGATAATCCAGGAGCAGCTGAGCTCGCGCTAAAGCTTCTGCAGGAGTGGTGGGCGGTAGTGGCGAGCGGTGCGAGGAGCGGGATGTGCTCGGACTTCTAACTATGTTAGAAGGAGCAGTACCCCGTCCAGGCAACCGTACTTCACTCGTGCCAGCATGTTGGCGTGCATGCTGGTCTTGGGCGTCCCAAGACCCACCAGGTTGATCTTGGTCCAACAAGCATATGGTACTGCGAATACCATGACGATGTCGGTCTTGCGTCTCCTGAGAGGGACGTGGCGGATGCGAAGACGCCAAGATTTGTGCAGCCTTGTCCTTGGAACTGGCAGCACCGTGAGCATCCTCGCCGATGTCCGTTCTTCCACCAGCGTCAACCTCACCACCAGTTTGCTCCGGTGGCGGTGAGATCGACACGGACGGAGCAGCTGCTTCCGAAGCCTTCTTCTTCGGTGGCATGTTGATGAAAAAACGAAGATCTAGCTCGTGTGAACGCCGAATCAGGTCCACGCAATCTCGACGCACCCCCTACCTGGCGCGCCAAAGATGTCGGGGGAAGCTGATCCACGAACACCTATGAGACCGGGGCCCCTTTCGGTTCAGCGGGGGGCGGAGATCGCACGAAGAGCAGATCGAGGCGGAGCACACGAGCAGTTTACCCAGCTTCGGAGCTCTCCGGAGAGATAACACTCCTACTGCTGCTTGTCTGATTCTATTATGTTCTTGCTCTAGAGTGAGCTAAGTGTTTTTCTGGCTTATGAAAGAGTCGAACCCCCCCTACGTTGCGCATGGGCCTCCTTTTATACGTTAAAGGGGTCACCGACAGGTGGCAACGCAGAGAAGGGTACAAATGTAAAAAGTGAGGTGGTTGGTACAGTCATTTGTACAGTGTTTCCTACCTAACCCTAACGGCAGGGGACAAGGGCATTAAATGCCCGTCTGCGTCGCCCAAACAGTGCAGGAAAAGTACCGCCAGGGACGCCTCCGTTCGCCACGATGGTGATCTTGTCAGCGTCGCATGCCACTGCGCACCCCTGGCTGCACAGCCTCCCGCCACGCGTGCCTGGAAAAGCCCTCAGGGCGACACGTTGGTGGATGCGCTGGAGCGCGGGCGCAGAGTGGCCGCCTGCCGCGGCAAGCGCCTTGCCGCGGTCGTTGTCTTGTCGGGCCTGAAAGCTTGTCGCTCGTCGAGCCTTGAGGTGCCTTGGTTGGCCTTCCCGGCAAGCTCCTCTTGCCGGGGCCTTGTCTCTTGAGCTTAAATACCTTGTTCTTGAAGGGCTCCAAAGGAGCCAAGGAGGATCTTGGCAGTCACCCGGCAAGCCCTTGCCGCGGGGCGCTGCAACTGCCCGTGCACAAGTTCGGGGTACTAGGGTACCCCTATTCTAGTACACCGACATATACGTACATGGTGCTGATATGGTGCGCCAGCATGGCGCAGGGACCACCCGTAGGTGACGGGAGACGGAGACAAGGGCATGTGACCTAGTTTTTTTGCGAAAACATGGCTGATTTTTTTCAAGAAATAGCCCCTTGAAAAAAATCTTAAAAAATGTAAAGTCACCATTGGGTCCCGCCCGTTAGTATACATTACAAGGAGGATATTAATATGCAAAATATTTGCGGCGCCATTGGGTCTCGAACAAACCGGCCTGTGGTAATCTGGCCAGCCGTACTATCCATCAGATCAATTACGATATGATATTTATTTTGGATAGCTTTTTTTTAGCAAATTCATTTTTGATAGCTAGGCGTAATGACCAGCTAATCACACACATAAATGTTAAATGGACAGCTGTCACCACGCCCCATTTTTCACTTATTAGCTTTTTTCCTTTCTTAGAAATATTTAAATAACAAATAATATAATGAAATAAATTATTTAAAACAATGTTCACGTAATCATCAAGAATATTCTTATATACAATATTTTTCATAAAATTCTAAAAATGTGCTTATTTAAAATAAAGTTCATGTAATTTAAAACTATACACGAATATATAAAAATATTTACATAATCAAACTAATATTTATTAATCAAACTATTACTTATTAATTATAATAATACTTATTAAGGATAATAATATTTATTAATTATTATAATATTCATGATTATAAAATTATTCATAATGTATTTTTAGGCTATATTCATGTATTCACTTTAAGAGAAGTATTATTATTTAAAATAACATTTACTTAGTTCTAAAAATTATTACTGGATAATTTTAAAATTAAAATAAAATGTTAAATATGAATTATAATAGTAATTATGAATTTAAATACTATCGTGTGAAAAATGGGTTGCGATGACATCATCGCTGCATCCCATATAAGCCCCATGCGTGTTTTGCTTATGGCCATTAAATACGGCTATCAAAATATAAACAACAAATAATATTTGGCGTGATAGCCATTGTCGTCTTGTTACGTTCAGGTCGCTGGTTCGACCCCTGTACATTTCAGGCGCTTTTTGAAAAAGGAAAATAGATTTAAAGGGATTCTCTGTGATGAAAAAATAATGTCAAGGTGTTTTATGCAAAACAAAAGTCACACGCCTTTGTCCTCGCCTCCCAGTCACTGACGAGTGGGCCCCATGCCATGCTGGCGCACCAAGTCACCACCTTATACATATACAAAACGTTATTAGCACCGTAGATGCACCCCCAAGCCAAGTTCTGTCACTGGTTCAATGTATACCGCAAGTTTTAGTACCAAACTGACTTTTCTCGTCAAGTTCAGACACATGTGGTGTAATTCACTCATAATAAAAAGGGAAATTTCTTTGGAGGAATTTATGCAACCCGTGTGGCAAATTTTCTTAATATAGCTCCACGAGAGGGGGATATGATTGTAACTCCTACTTATTTAGATAAAGACGCTATGTTTGATCATCAATTTCTTGAGAAGAATGAACAATTCCTCCATTATCGACTAATCTATGATAGACGCAACGTCGTCCCTGTTACTCTTCCTGCTCCCTACCTTTTTGATTATCAGGCAAGAGGAAGATATGTTGTCACCAGCGAAGAAGCAGCTGAATACAAGAGGGGAATGGAGGCAGCTCGCCAACACGCTGCTGCTCAGGAGGCGGTCGCCTTTGCATCTCAACACAATCCTAGTTTCACTTATGGATATCAGTCAGGCGGTCCTTGGTATTAGACCAACTTAGGCCAAAAGCCTAAGCTTGGGGGAGTACATATTTCTCAACGACTTTACATTCATGTTCACACACTAGTCGTCGGTGCTCATACTCTTTCATTGTACTATCCATGTTAGTTTAAATTTCTTTTTCTAGCTTTCTTCTTGTGTGTTTGTTAAGCCTTAAGAAAAACCAAAAAAATTAGTTAGTTTAATTTCCTTGCTTGTAGTAGAAATTAAAATGAAAATCCAAAAAGATTTCTCGTTCTTGTTTTTCTTGTTGCGAGCTCTCCCGTGTAAATAGTTTTATTTTCTTTTCTTTCTTTTGGGGGTCGAGAAGACCGTATTGAAAATGCTTAGTGGCTCTCATATGCATGATTGATTATTTATGTTTAGAGCCCATTTTACTTGTCTTCTCTCTTGAGTTGAATGCTTGCAGATTCTAGCTTAGTCCAATGCACATGCACTCTTATTATTATACACTTCGTTCGGCCGTGCGAGTGAAAGGCAATAATGACGATATATGATGGACTTATTGGGATGAGAAAAGCTGGTATGAACTCGACCTCTCTTGTTTTTGTAAATATGATGATTCATCGTTCCCGAGTCAGCTATTATGAAGTAAACATATTTGCAATGACATTTAGAGATTATAGTTGCTTGTGCCATGCTTGATTAGCTATGAGTTATAATGGTTTAACTGCATGCCAACATGCTATTAGAATGATTATGATATGGTATGATGGGATGGTATCCTCCTTTGAATGAATTGAGTGACTCGACTTGGCACATGTTCACGCATGTAGTTGAATCACATCAACATAGCCTTCATGATATTTATGTTCATGGTGGATTATATCCTACTCATGCTTGTATCCGGTGTGAATTAATTTTAATGCATGCTTACGACTGTTGTCGCTCTCTCAGTTGGTCGCTTCCCAGTCTTTTGCTAGCCTTCACCTGTACTAAGCGGGAATACTCCTTGTGCATCCAAACTCCTTAAACCCCAAAGTTGTTCCATATGAGTCCACTATACCTTCCTATATGCGGTATATACTTGCCGTTCCAAGTAAATTTGTATGTGCCAAACTCCAAACCTTCAAATGAAATTATGTTTTGTATGCTCGAGCAGCTCATGTTACAACTAGGGCTGCCTATATCTTCCATGCTAGGTGGGTTATTCTCACGAGGAGTGGACTCCTCTCCTCATTCACGAGAAAGGGCCGGTAACCGGGATGCCCAGTCCCATGATCCAAAAAGATCAAAGCAAATCAAAATAATTGAACAAAACTCCCCCAGGGCTGTTGTATGTTGGAGGCACTCATTGTTTCGAGCAAGCCATGGATTGATGCTTGTTGGTGGTTGGGGGAGTATAAACCTTTACCATTCTGTTTGGGAACTGCCTATAATGCATGTAGTATGGAAGATACAGCCATCTCATAGTTGTTGCGTTGACAGTGAAAGTATGCTGCTCAAAATGTTATTCAATCTCTATTTTAAAATCGAGCTCTGGCACCTCTACAAATCCCTGATTCCCTCTGCGAAGGGCCTATCTATTTACTTTTATGTTGAGTCATCACCCTTCTTATTAAAAGCACCCACTGGAGAGCACACTGTCATTTGCATTCATTATTACTGATTTATATTGGGTATGACTTGACTGGATCTCTTTTACCATGAATTACAATGTTTAGTCAGTCCTTGATCCTTAAAGGTGCTCTGCATTTATGTTTTGCAGTCTTAGAAAGGGCTAGCGAGATACCATTTTGTTATATCATGTTATGATTATTTTGAGAAAGTGTTGTCATCCGAGTTTTATTATTATGACTCGCTAGATAATTATGCTATTGATATGAGTAATTGTGAGACCTATGTGTTATTGTGAGTATGGTTAGTTCATAATATTTGCTGAAACTTGAATGCTGGCTTTTCATGTTTACAACAACAAGAGCAAACAGAGTTTTGTAAAAGTTTTTCTTGATCACTTTCAGTTTATCAACTGAATTGCTTGAGGACAAGCAAAGGTTTAAGCTTGGGGGAGTTGATACGTCTCCAACGTATCTACTTTTCCAAACACTTTTGCCCTTGTTTTGGACTCTAACTTGCATGATTTGGATGAGACTAACCCGGACTGACGCTGTTTTCAGCAGAACTACCATGATGTTGTTTCATGTGTAGAAAAGAAAAGTTCTCGGAATGTCCTGGAAATCCACGGAGGCACTTTTCAGATTTAATAAGAATTTTTGGCGAAAGAATCAATGTCAGGGGGGCCCACGGGCTGTCCACGAGACAGGGGGGCGCGCCCCCCTAGGGGCGCGCCCTCCTATCTCGTGGGCCCCCCGGACCTTCTCCGACCTCTACTCCAACTCCATATATACCATCTCGGGGAGAAAAAAATCAAGGAGAAAGTTCATCGCATTTCACGACACGGAGCCGCCGCCAAGCCCTAATCTCTCTCGGGAGGGCTGATCTGGAGTCCGTTCGGGACTCCGGAAAGGGGGATTCGTCGTCGTCATCATCATTAACCATCCTCCATCACCAATTTCATGATGCTCATCGCCGTGCGTGAGTAATTCCATCGTAGGCTTGCTGGACAGTGATGGGTTGGATGAGATTTACCATGTAATCAAGTTAGTTTTGTTAGGGTTTGATCCCTAGTATCCAGTATGTTCTGAGATTGATGTTGCTATGACTTTGCTATGCTTAATGCTTGTCACTAGGGCCCGAGTGCCATGATTTCAGATCTGAACATATTATGTTTTCATGAATATATGTGTGTTCTTGATCCTATCTTGCAAGTCTATAGTCACCTATTATGTGTTATGATCCGACAACCCAAAAGTGACAATAATCAGGATACTTCTCGGTGATGACCGTAGTTTGAGGAGTTCATGTATTCATTATGTGTTAATGCTTTGGTACGGTTCTCTATTAAAAGGAGGCCTTAATATCCCTTAGATTCCACTAGGACCTCGCTGCCACGGGAGGGTAGGACAAAAGATGTCACGCAAGTTCTTTTCCATAAGCACGTGTGACTATTTACAGAATACATGTCTACATTACATTGATGAATTGGAGCTAGTTCTATATCACCCTATGTTATGACTATTGCATGAGGAATCGCATCCGGCATAACTATCCATCACTGATCCATTGCCTACGAGTTTTTCACATATTGTTCTTCGCTTATTTACTTTTCCGTTGCTACCGTTACAACTACTACAAAAACCCTAAAACATTTACATTTACTGTTGCTACTGTTACCATTACTATCATACCACTTTTGCTACTAAATACTTTGCTGCAGATACTAAGTTATCCAGGTGTGGTTGAGTTGATAACTCAACTGCTAATACTCAAGAATATTCTTTGGCTCCCCTTGTGTCGAATCAATAAATTTGGGTTGTGCTTCACCCTCGAAAGCTGTTGCGATCCCCTACACTTGTGGGTTATCAGAGGGTCGTCGGGATGTTACTAGGAGGGCGCCCGCGGCCGGGATTTGGCTATACTGCGGCAACGAGCAAGTGGCAAAGGCCCTACCACGCCGGAGCTTGGTCGGAGAGAACGGCGGGTACCGCAGATCGGGACGTGTTGCCTCAACGCCGTCGAATAGAGAGACGATGCACATCCTCCCTTTCCGCCGGTGGACGGGATGCGGCCGGATCACTGACCAACGCTGAGAGAGAGAGGCCACGACGACCTTGTGTGAGATGGTGTGATGAGAGACAAACACATTTTTCCATTTTCCCCATGGCAATCGTTTTATATTCTGTACGTGCCATTGAGGAATATATAACTTTATTTAATGCTAATGCATCAAGTCAAACTTTGTTCCTTCTAGGGGTGGTAGCCGACCCTCCTTCGAGTAAACAACCGCTACACGCGTCAAATTATTACGTGGGCTGCCTTTTCGTACAGAAACGAACTCCACCGTGTACCTGCGCGGGTGTGGCCGGGAATGAGACGTGAGTACGTGCGTCCTGCGTGCACTTCTTCTTTAGGTGCAGGTACGTACATGGGTGGATGTGAGAGAGATGGTTTCTGCGAAACAGAGGCAATGTGTTGATGATATCTCAATCAGAAAAACGTAACATATGCAATGTGTGTGAAACGGAGTCATGGACGTGAGATATCGATAGAATTGAAAACAGGGATGAAGTGTGTGGCTGCGCGATAAAGAGTGCCATCGAATTTTTGTTTGCCCACGTCAAAGATACGGGGTGGCTGGCCTACTAGAATTTGAGAGGGCAGAGGTGCAGTTTTTCTCCGTGGCATGGATACCTACCTACAACGTTCGACTATCGGTATGTGTGGGGGGGGGGGTAGAGACCGATCGACTAGTATATGTGTGGGGAAGGAGAGAGACCTAGCTATGTATTGAGGGAGATCGATCGACATCCATGGATATGTGTAGCAGAGGAATAAGGTTGGGAAAAATACAAAGGTAGAGCGTCGGAGGGTTGGTGGTGGAGTGGCGTCTCACAAATGGTGGGAGAGGCCTGCTAGACAAACGAAGGGTATGAGTGCAATATCAATAAGAGAGGGCGGGGGATGTCCGTCTGTCTATGCACGTGCGTGTGAGAGACGGGTCGGGAGGTATTCAAGGATGATGAGGGGAGAAGATATGGTTGTGGTAAGCACACGTAACTACATAGGAAGATCAATCGTCGTGTGTCCGAGAAAAGGAGAGACATAACTAGCGAGGTAAGTGTATCGGTGCTTGGTGAAAATGAATTATAGTTGACCTGGCTATATGTAGGGAGATCAGTTCATATACACGCCTAATGTGTTAGAAGCAAATAAGGTCCGGAGAGGCAGACAGGGGGAGAGGGTGTGGCTAGGAGGTGGTGCGAGAGGCCTGCCATGTCGAGGGGGAGGTGTGTGCGAGTATGTGATCAATGAAAAGAGGGGCGGGAGTGTGCACCTGCGTGGAATCGTATTGGACATAGGGGGGCATGGACGGTGAGAAGAGAAGAGGGGAAGTATATATGTGTTTGTTGTAGGCACACTTGGCTAGAGAGGTATGTCGACCGGTGTGTGCCGGAAAGAAGGAGCCGGGGGCCTACACACACCGCTGGTGGACGACCTAAAGAGAAATAATGAACGTGCGCGATGGAGGGGACGCTAAGGGTGTGTGAGAGGGGGGCGGGCGTGTGCATACACGATAGAAAGTTAGCGCTAGCTAGCTACAAATAGAAGAGGATCCTGAAGGTGTAAAAGACGAACAAAGATCATAATTCATTATAAAAAAGTGGATACGGATACTTGAAGAAGATATCATAATGTAGAAAATTGATTATAATTTGGGCTAATGTGTGGCTTTTTCAACTCAGGTCTAAATACTTGTCATAATATAGGGGGCGGGGCACTATACTTTGTGTGATAAACACGGTGTACGTATGGAACATGGTTTAGATTATGAATATATAGTTAGTACATCAAATGTACTATTATTTGTAATCAACATCAAGTGTATTCAAAAAATAGAATTCGAGTTCATGTAGTACACATAGTTCATATCTATCTCTATAGTAATCATGTGGTGTGTTATTAAGGTAATACACGAATGATGGTTGAAGTTGGCAACAATCATGATTGTAGATTCTTATTGAAATAGAGAAACGAATTCAAATTTAGTTCGAATTGCAGCAGTAGCATAGACATTTGGAATGCACTAAAATGTTGGTATGAGTAGGTTACATGCATTATACAGCAAGCGAAAAAATTTAATCGGACATAACATGGATTCATACTCCCTCCTTCCATCTATATAAGGCGTAATGAGATTTTTAAGACCGCCTTTGACTATTGACAAGATTAGTAGTACATGACATGCACAATGTGAAAATTATATCATTGAAAGAACCTTTCACAGACGAATTTAACGGTGTGCTTTGTGTAAGTTGCATGTCATATATCATTGCTTTAATATTTGGTCAAAGTTGGCATCGAAAAACGCATTAGGCCCTATATAGATGGAATGAGGGAGTAGCTTTGAATAGCATTTGTATAGTAAAACAGGGCAAGACTCTCTCTTTGTGTGGAGTGAATAGTTTTATTTTTTTCGTTTTCTTTTTGGTTAAGGGAAGTGCGAATTGATTTGGTACGTACAAGTACAATATTACTACACGTTATGCTTGTCCCTAAAATTCAACCCGCGTCTTGTTATATCCCGAAAATTCAGATACCGTGCTCCCAAAACTGGTGCCTTCACATCCCGCGGCTTGCTATCCCAAAATTACAATGCGCGCGAAAACTCCCTCCAGCTGCCAAATCCCGACACGTGAAATCCCCCTTCTAACCCTGAGCCGAAAGGGCCGCTAGTTCAAATCGGCGTGGGGTACTTTTGTAACACACCCTACATTTTGGACAAGCGCGTCCCTAAGTCATGCTTCACCCCCTCCCATCACCCCCTTTTTGCCATTCGAAATCCCTGATTGCCATAACCTATCCGCTCCAGCCACGAAACCCCACCCTCCTCCGTCCACCACATCACCGCTGCCCAGTCGGAGCCTCTTCCCCGACGACGTCGTCCACCGCAATAGCTCGATGTCCCTCGTCCACCTCCCCGGATGAGGATCCGTCGTCCATCTCGCTGTCCCGCCGGTTCAGCCACCCCGTCCTCCACCTCCAAGGAGCTGCTCCAACGATCGCCTCATCTATCGCGGCTGCTCCATCCCCACAGAGCCGCCTTAACCTGCTCCACCGGAACCGCAGCATCGTCACTGACTCCTCGGACGAAGTCGAGGCCTACTCGGCGCCACCAAAGAGGTTGTACACTCACCGCATCGCACCTTCTCCTTAACTCGACCTCCCGGCGCCGACGGTGCTCCATCCCGCACCCCCATGGAGCGGCTACCTTGAAGTCGGCGCCGTGGGCGACATCTCCATGGCGGCTCTCCCCCAGTGCGAGGCCCCTTCGGTGGCGGCGTCCATACCAGCCGGATCTGCTACTGCTGCTCCGGCTCTCGCTCGCTCGCTCGCGCTGCTGCTGCTGCTGCTCCGGCTCTCGCTCGATCGCTCGCTCGCCCAGCTACTGCTGCTGCTCTCCCCCTCACTCGTGCTGCTGCTCTGCACCGATTTAGCCACACTTCAGTCCATTGAATCGACTTTTGGGTCAGTCGATTTTCAGGGGTTGGGGGGCTCACCGGAGTTAAGGAAGAACCACCCGCAGCAGGGACGGGGGCTCGCCGGAGAGGTACCCTGCTATCTATCTTAGGGTTCAGGGTGGGGGGCGGGGGTCCTAGAGGGCTGGCCGGGGCGGCGGTGGGGAGTTGTTTTGGGGCGGTGAGGCGGCGCTGGGGCTGGCGGTGAGGTCGATGATGGCTGGCGGCTCAGGGGGGTGCAGGTTGAAGATGAACTGCATGCCCTCCCTAAACTACATGTCAAGCGCCTCTCTGCTACCATTGCGTTCAGTTTTGACAGTAGCATTCAGATTCCACAGTAAATTTCAGTTTCGACAGTTAAGTTCAGAGTCAATAGTTTTTACCTCATCTGTTGTAGTCAGGTGGTTTTTGGTGATGTAAATTTTATGTCCATTTTACATCATCTATTGGAGATTCTATTAGAATCCCACTTGAGATTGACGATGTTTGTCTTGTGCTGCTTCAGCCTTGACGTCTTACGGCTCACCGGAGCTGCTCCAACGACAGAATGATCCATGACAACAGAGCAGTGCCCTGGACGCCGTCTATAGATTCGTCAGATCTTCCTCCACACCTCCGACGGCCACCTCTACCTCAACTGCTTCAGCGACCAACCCAACGATGCTGAGGTCGACACGGCTACGGCAAAGAGGTTGTACACTTGTTGCATCACTTATTACTATACATTCACGTCGATCCATTAGGGCTATTTTGGTTCAACGGGAAAACATACCAATAGGGAATTTTCTAGTGGCGCTCTACTATTCAATTATTCATGCATTTTGTTGAAAGGAATGAAGCAAAACATCCATCTGGACCTACTTTTCCAAATCCTATGCATGAAAACAAGACCAAGTGCATTAGTGCTAGAATAACATTCTAACTGTACACGCTTTCATATGGTTTCACTTTATTTTGGCCATGTTTCTTTGCATTCCTCTGCTCTTCCAATTCCTGTAAACCAAACACCCAAGTTGATAGAAATCATGTATTTACAAATGCTCTGTTTACCCTATGCATTTTCCTATCCTATTTTGGTGTTTTTCATATCCCTGCGGTTTAAGACTCATGCAAGCCAAATGAGCCCTTACAGAATTACTTCAGTTACAGGTACGTGTCGAAGCGAGCTTTGTGTGGTTTGTCCTGCTTCTGCCGCAACGTCGTCCACCTCACCTGAGCTGCTCCATTGACAGAAGCATCCACCAAACCAGACATCACGACTCCTGACCATCTTTCGCCACCTCAGATCTCCTTCCCTGCCGCCGGCACCCACCGCAACGACATCACCATCATCGACTCAGCAGATGAACCTGAGGAGTACACGGGTCCACAAGAGAGGTCGCACTCTTTTGTTTCTGCTTATGTTATGCATTGCTTAAACTTACCTGCTACTTTATCATCCTGTTCAGCTCTTGGACTCCCAAGTCAGGTCCAAATTAATGTTCAAACTTGAGTTCTAAATTAGTTGTGGGGCACATATCGAGGCAGCAATGAATTGTATGTCAGTCTAATATCTGGTGGGAAACGAATAGTAAAGCAATCATCATCTGTCTTTTTATTAATTTAAAGAAATCAACAGCCTGCTATCATTATTTTTGGATCCATCCACTGGTTGTTACCATCACTCTAAATTTCTGCATGCTCTCCTTACATAATCTCACCATATTTTTTCGTATGCATGTCAGATATTGTACACAGTCATGCTGAACATGTAGAGAAAAAGAGAAGAGTTTTGTGCGGCTGTCGGGGGTTGGGTGCGACATATGCCAATGGATGGCTTATCATGGTGGGAGCAAGTAGAACGTCGCCGGTGCCTGGAAGTGGGATAAGGCGTAGACACGTACGCCGACACACTTTACGCGAAAGAGACCGACCTCCTCGCTGAGTTCAAGATCGAGCGCTCCGCCTGGGCTGACAAGGAGGCGCAGATGACTGCCTGCTTCAGCAGCATCAAAGACTTGGTCGATGGTGAGCCTCTTTTTCTTTCCTTACTTGCTTTGAGTTCCCGGCTCTTATCTAGGCCGACTGTTAGTTTCTGACCTTTGGCTTTCTTGCCTTCTGTCCAAACAGACTTCTTCCCAGGCCACTTCGTCGCCGCGAGCAAGATCATCGAGGCGCAGCGCCAGGAGCGGACGGCGGAAGGCATGCAGATTGCTGCTGACGCCCCCCGAACCCTCAACGAGCAGCTCCTCAGCATCCATGCCCGTTTTCAGCCTGCCAATCAGATGTTGCGCCGCCTTCAGCTTGTCGGGCCCAGGCGATCTCTGCCCTCTGGCTAGGTGTGCAGGCTCCGCGCACCCCCAGTCGGCCTGCCGACTGGCTGGAGGTGGTGGTCGGCCGCCTGGAGGCCTGGAAGAGCTCTGCAGCCCGGGCAGGACCGTGCCGAGCCCTTGAGTTCGTCAAGGCGTTGACCCTTGGGCTAGATCTAGCCTAGCTGACCACGTTTCAGCTGGAGGCGCAGGAGGAGCTAGTGGCGGTGGAAGCCGAACTTATCAGCAGGGCGGCGGCGATCGCCGACTACACCGACACCAGCGTGTTCATCCCGGAGGTGGTTGAAGAAGGCGCCGAGGCGCCGCTGGAGTGGCTCGGGCTGAACCCGGAGGACAGTGAGGATTCGGCTGAAGTAATCGACAACAGCGATGAAGGGGAGGAGGAGGAGGAGGAGGAAAGTGAGGATGACGTGTTGGAGGTTGGAGCGGATGGTCAGCCTCAACCTGACCGGGCCTCAAGCAATGATCCGTGCTCCAAGGCGCTGACTGTTGCTGGAGGCGGCCAGGCGAAGACCGGCCAGCCGCCCGTTCCACCAACGGATGCCACCGATTCTGCCGTCCGCCGCCCCAACTGGTGCCACCGACTCCATCGTCCAGCCGCAGCCTTCTGCCACACCAACCGGCACCGCTGACTCCACTGTCCAACCGGAGCCTTCTGCCACACCAACCAGCACCGCCGACTCCACCGTCTAGCCGGAGCCTTCTGCTGCCCCTTAGGATGTTCTTTTCTTTTTTTTGCTCGCTAGCATGGGCAACTTGGTTAAATTTGCACAATTCCACCCTCGGGGTGTACATCAAACTCTGTTGAATGCTGGCCGATAGGCCTTTATCTATGTAAATATTTTATCGCAATTCATGCTTTGCTTTGCCGGCTTCTAACTCTTCTTGCTTTAAGCTCCTTGCTTTTTTTTTCCTTTGCCGCCCTCCCTTGGCTATCCTCTTGCCAGCCGAGCAGCCTCTCTGTGGACTGCGGCTGGGTCGAGTACTTAGCTTTTATGGGAGAGCAAGTACTTAGCCATTCAGAGTGTTGGCAAGACAATCAAAAGCCGGCCGGCCGGCTGCTCGGCAGCCGGCCGAACAAGCGCGATGCCGGCCTCGACTATATGCATTCTTTCCTTAGCCATTTTTCATGTGGGCACTGTTTTGCAACCCCTGCCCGCCATTCAGTCGCTCTGCGAGCTGCGGCTTCTGACAAGGGAAGTTTTTGGTGCCAACACGCTACTTGTCCGGCTGCAGGAAGCAGCATATAGCAGAAGGCGGCGAGCCCCCGGGCCGACTGGTCGAACCTGGTGCCAGGCGGAAATAATAAAACAATACACACTCATAGGCATAACACTTATCATGTAGATAAAAAAGGGGGTAGTCCCCGAGTTCTTCTCGGCGGACCAGGAGTCTTCGTACATAATACAAAAGGTAGCGTGATACATACTGCTTTCAAATGTAAAATCTTCGGAGGAGGTTTGCGTTCCATGGCCTCTCCGTCTCCTTACTTGAGTCATCTCTTTTGCGTGCTCTGGGCTTCTGAGTGTCGATCAGATAATAGGAATAGTTTCCTAGCACCTTGTTGATGATGAAAGGGCCTTCCCAAGGTGCCGAGAGCTTGTGTTGGCTGGCTATTTGCTGGATCAGCCGGAGCAAAAGGTCTCCCTCTTGGAAGGATCTTGGCTTCACCTTGCGGTTGTAGTATCGGCGCAGACTCTGCTGGTAGATGGCAGATCGGCTGAGTGCCAATAGCCGACCCTCCTCCAGCAGGTCGACGCCGTCTTCTCGTGCCTCCTTTGCATCCGCCTCGGTGTACATGGTGAATCGTATGGAGTTGAACTCTATGTCCGTCGGGATGACGGCTTCAGCATCGTAGACGAGGAAGAAGGACGTGAAGCCGGTCGACTTGTTCGAAGTCGTGCGCAGGCTCTAGGGGACGGCCGGCAGCTCGTCGAGCCAGCAGCCGGCCGAACACTCCAGAGGCTCAACAAGTCAGGGCTTGATGCCGGACAGAATGAGGCTGTTTGCTCGCTCAACTTGGCCGTTTGACTACAGATGAGCAACAAACGCTAAGTCCAGTCGGATGCCCTGCATCACGCAGAAATGAGCCAAGGCTCCTTTGGCAAAGTTTGTGCCGTTGTCGGTGATGATGCTATGTGGTATGTCGTACTGAGTGGTGATGTCGGCGATTAAAGTTACGACAATCGGCCCATTCAGCTTCTTGATTGGCTTTGCTTCTATCCACTTGGTGAACTTGTCCACAGCGACGAGCAGATGAGTCATGCCACCACGGGCCGTCTTGAATGGCCCCACCATATCCAAACCCCAAACAGCAAAGGGCCAGGCAATGGGAATGGTCTTGAGTGTAGAAGCTGGTAAGTGTGGCTTGGAGCGGAACTTTAACACCCTTTGCACTTCTGGACCAACTCTTTGGCGTCTTCTAGAGAAGACGGGCAGAAGAAACCATGGCGGAAAGCCTTGGCCACAAGTGATCTTGAGGCCGCGCGGTGACCACATTCTCCTTGGTGAATATCTCTGAGGATTGCTTGACCCTGGTCCGGCTCCACGCAGCGCTGGTATACACCAGTGACACTGAGCTGAACCAGTTCTCTATTGACTATGGTGTATGCTGCTGCCCGCTGTTGCACTTGTCAGGCTAGGATCTCATCGGTCGGCAGCTCTTTCTTCACCAGGAAGTTGAGGATGGGTTGAGCCCATGAGGGTGCTGCTATCTCTCCGACTGCCACGACTGCAACTTGTACAAGGGCGGTTGGGCCGAGAGGCGGCGGGTTGGAGTCGACTGCCGCCTGCTGCGTTGAAGAAGTCCCTAGGCTGGTTGCTGCAGTCCCCGGGCCGGGTTCTGAAGTCCCCGGGCCGGGTGCGACGACTGTAGTCCCCGGGCCGCCTGCCGAACTTCCCGTGCCGGCTTCCGTGGTCCTCAAGTCGGATCTGACTTCTTCGGGAGGGGCCGGCACAAAGATGGAGTCGGACTCTGGTGATGGCTTGATAGCCGGCTTGAGGAGGCGCTGCAAGACGACGCCGACTGGTGTCGCTTGCCGGGTGAAGCCGATTCGTGCCAAGGCATTTGCTTGCTCGTTGTCATTTCTTGGCACATGGAGGAACTCGCACCTGTCAAAGTATCCACTGAGTTGCTGCACGAGGAAGCGGTAGCTTGCCATATTCGCGTCCTTGGCGTCCCAGTCGCCTGACGACTGCTGGACCACCAAGTCGGAGTCACCATAGCACAGGATCCGGCGAATGCCGAGTTCCTTGGCAAGCCGGAGCCCGTGTATGAGTGCCTCGTACTCGGCTACGTTGTTGGAGGCGGCAAAATGGATTTGCAGCACATATCTCAGCTTGTCGCCTTTGGGAGAGGTGAGGACGATGTCGGCTCCCAAACCGGTGCGCATTTTTGAACCATCAAAATGCATCCGCCAATGGGTGGAGTCTGGCGCTGGCGGCAAGTACTGGGTGTCGGCCCAGTCGACGAGGAAGTCGGCCAGTGCTTGTGACTTGATGGTGGTGCGAGGCTGGTAGTAGATGGTATAAGGGGCCAGGTCAATAGCCCAGGGACTATGCCATGGAATACAGTCCGACTGGGAAGGAGCTGCTTCTGCTTGATTCCCAACTTCTCCATTGTGTCACGATACAGGATATTGATGTTGCTGCCACCATCTATCAGGAATCTGGAAAAATGAGCTGCCCGCCTCTCTGTTGCAAAGGTAGCATCTAGGACCAGGGCATAGAAACCGGGGGAAGGCATCACTTCCGGGTGGTCGGCCCTGCTCCAACTGATGAGCTTCTCAGACCAATGCATGAATTCAGGAGTATTTGAGGCCACTACCTGCACTTCTTCATGTTGCTGCCGTCTGCTGCGTCTGTCATCGGCCACGCTAGTGAACACAACATAGGCTCCGTGCTCAATAGGATACTCGTCTTGTAAGGCGCCGACTGGCAGGGCCGCCGGCTGCTGGGGCAGAGGAGGCGGCGGGCCGGCAGGCAGAGGAGGCAGGAGTCCATCTCCCTTGGCGATTCTGGTGAGCCAATGACACTTCCGAGTGGTGTGGTTGGACGCCTTCGCGCCGCTATGGAACTTGCAGGGTGCATCTAGGGTCTGCTCATAAGAGAAGGCGGGCAACCAATTGGGCTTGCCGCCCTTCTGACGCTTGGGCGCTGCCTGCCCCTCTGGCTGCTGGTCCTCGACTATCGCCACCTGCCGGCTGGTGGAAGCCGGCTGGGTGGCCTTCCGCTTGTTGTCGCTTGGATGCTGCCGCCGACTGGTATCACCAGCCGAAGTCCGAGGAGCCTGAGGGGCCACCTTGCCGGACACATCAACTAGGACTTCTGCCTTCATGGAGGAGTCGGCCGTGGCGTGCTTGTCGGCGATGATTAGCAGTTCGTCGAGAGTTGCAGGCTCGTCGCAGAGAAGTCAGTGCTTGAGGAGGGTGCCTTCTCAACACCCGGCGGTGAAGTACTCGATTGCCTGCACCTCGTGCACGCCTTCGCAGGAGTTGTGCAGCTCGGCCCAGCGCGTGAGATAGTCGCGAGTCGATTCGCTGGGCCCTTGGACGCACAAGGAGAGCTGTCGGGGCTTGGGAGGCCGCTTGTACGTGCTGGTGAAGTTGCGGATGAAGGCTTCGGTGAAGTCAACCCAGCTGTTGATGCTACGGGGCTTCAGGCTGTTGAGCCACGTCCAGGATGTGCCTTGAAGCATGAGCGGGACGTACTTCATGGCAACGCGTTTGTTGCCGTTTGCTATGCTGACGGCCGTGGAGTAGTCGACCAGCCAGACCTCCGGCTTCACGGAGCTGGTGTACTTGGGCGTATCTCTTGGGAGCGTGAACCCTTTGGGAAAGGGATCATCTCGGATTCGCGGGCGAAACAGGGCGGGCCCAGTGGGTCTTCTTCTTCTAGTGCTAGGGATCGGTTGAGATGATCGATCCGATGGTGGGCATCGTTCTCTCCGACTCCCTCTCGGTGGCCAAGGCGGTCACCGAGTGTCGGGTGCGTGACAGGCGGTGGCGTAGGATGCCTTGCTCCACGAGGCGGAGGAGGAGGCGGGTCGCCTTGCCGCTCCACCACTCGAGGGCGGCCGTCTTCATCACGCTCGATGGAGAGGCGGGTTCGGCTGCGGCTGGCAGCCGGCTCATTGCCTCTTCTTCCGCGGGCGCCACCAGTCAGCGTCTGGGACGTCGCGCCATGGTTCTGGTGAGGGGGCGGTTATCAGTCGGCGTCCGGGACCCTATGCTTAGCTGGATAGGTCTGCCGGCGCCAAGCAGGTTACCTTGCCGCTCTTGCCGCAGTCACCTGAGCTGTCGAGCGGACTCGAAATAGAACACGGGCGCTGTTGATTACGGCAAGGTACCCACCGTCCTTAGCAGAGCGCAGCACCCAAACTGTTGAGCGGACTCGAAATAGAAGGGGGACGTTGCCAATCGCGGCAGGGTTCCTTTTGCGTGCAGGTTCTCCATACAAGGACGGAAACCATCGAGGGATATAACCATATAAAAGAAAGGATTACTCAAGGTTTAGTTGACTTAGCTCTTTGTTGCTACGCGTATCGTAGTCGTGGCTGTAGACGCCGCTCGCCCGGCCCCTCGCACCAGGGTGGCGCGGACGACCTTGATCGGGTCGATCGTCACGATCGTCTTCCTCTTCAGAGCCATGGCGACGAAGGAACTACTGTACTAACTAACAGACCAGATTCTCACAACTAACGCTCCCTACCCGGCGTGCCAAAGATGTCGGGAAAACCGAACACCTATGGGGTCACAAGGATCCCTTCTACGTTCGGCGGGGGATTAGTTGTACAAAGAGCAGGTCGAACCGTTAGCACACAGGGGATTTTTATCCAGGTTCGGGCCGCAAAGATGCGTAATACCCTAGTCCTGCTTGTCTGGTTTATATGTGTGTTCTTGAGCTTTTGAACTAGCTACGGTGTGTGCTTTGTCCAAAGATCAGAATCCTTTCTCTGTATGCCTTGGGCCTCCTTTTATATGTAAAGGGGTTGCCACTGTGGCACACAGGAGGTGGCAAGCTACAGTTGTACGAGCTTATCGCTCGGCAACGTAGGACAAACACATTTAATGCGTCGCCTACGTGTCCTCTTGCTTTATTAGGGATGGCAACAGAAGCCATCTCGTCCTGCGCCGCTCCTCCTCGCCTTGACACGCGTCCAGGTCGACGAGGCATACTGTGCCACGCCGGCCAACTAGATGTTGTGTTGGCACAATGGTAAGCTTCCACGAAGATCTTTATGCCGCCATGCAGGCGTCTGTTTAGTTGGCACGCCTATCGTCGCACTGGAGTGGTGGTGAGGTGGCGAAACCTTGTCGGGTGCGGGTCTGGCCGCGGCCCAGCGATCGACCCCGGCAAGCCTTGCCGGGGGCCTTGGAGTCGTCCCCGGCGAGGGTCTTGCCGGAGTCTTCATCTTCTGGTCCTACGTAAATCTGTGGGTTGTCAATCTTTATGAGGAGTGGCATGCTATGAGGCATGTGTTCTTCAGATCTTGGTCTTAACGTTGTCGATGGTGTCAGAGCTCTCTGCCCCAAGGATGATGGACTTGCTGGTGTTGTGCGGGTTGCCCCGGCAAGGCCCTTGTCAGGGGTGGTCCAGCTCGCCCTCCACTCCTTGCGCTTCGGGCATCTGTCTTGGTAGTCTTCGGGTTTGGCCTTCCTCTGCCTCGCCAGGCCCTGCCGCAGGTGTGGCTGCGACTGCCCGTGCACTAGTAAGGAGTACAGAAATACCCATACTTTGATACACCGACAACATGTCTCGTTCTTGGTTACCACCAAGTAATGTTGCCTAAGAATAATACGTAGATATTAAACAGTTTATTAACTCTAAAAGATGACCGTTGCGTGATGATACGAAGTGGTAACACCCTTTCAACATGAAACTCCTTGAGGGGCTACCGAAATCCATAATTTTTCTGACAAATGAACTCCTGGTATACGTACGTACAATAGCACATAAAAAAATAGCTTCGGATTAATATCATGTTTTTTTTTTCGTGTTCTAGCATGCTACACGCCTACTCATATATAAGAGGAAGTTGCGTTGCTAGCTCTCCCCTGTCACCTCTCGTAGATACTCGTCCATACAAGAGGCCGCAACTAGCAGCAATAAAAGAGAAAGTTTGAAGTCTTGTCGATAGGATTGAGAGATGTCAGAAACAGAAGCGCTCAGTCTAGCATATGTAGTCTAGCATATGTAGGCATAGTTACACAAGAGTTAACTGCACCAAGCCCAGCCTTTCTTACCCGCCGCAGCTCATTCTTTTGCCGCCGGAGCCTTCCATTCTTTTCTCTTTTTTTCCTTTTTGCAAAAGCTCATTCTGTCTAATATTCTTTTCTCTCCTGACGCAACTATACGGACTGAGATGGACATAGACTCCCCTCTCTAATGCCTCCCAGCTGCTTGTTCGACGCAATTTATAACTTTTCTCTGTATTTGAAATCCAGAGATTCTTGATGCATTGTACCTCCCACTAAAAAATTATTAATGCGTTGAATATCCTATTCAAAAGTTCTTTGTTTGTATTAGTGGTGTCCTGAGTGGTGGCAATGTCCACCCCACAGCATACAAACCCCTTGAGGGCAGCTTATGCACCTAGGTCGAGCTTGAAAAATGACAACACGGTGTCATGGGTCATGTCTCGACCTCTGGCACAGTTAGGCCCTAGTGTCGTACACATCACTCAGGCCCGGAAGTCTGTGGATTTTGTTTACGATCGCAGATCCTAATCTTTGACCAAGCCGACATATAAGAGCATCTCCGACAAACACGCAAAAATACCGAGCGCTAAAATAGGTTCACAGCGCCGCGGCCAAACATTGGTTTTTCACATGCCCAAAAACGCTCGCCCGAGAAAAGATGTGCGCGGTCCGGCACCCAATATTTGCAGCGTGCGATAGCGCTTTTTAGCGCGTGCCATAATTTTTTTTCCACGCGCACTATTTTGCAGCATCTGCTAGAGCGTCTCCGACACCCAAAAAGAATGGCTTTTAGCGTGCGGAGCAGTTTGGGGCATCTGTTGGAGATGCTCTAAAGCAAATTAGTGAGCTGTGATTAATTAGGGCCCTAGCTTCCGGCACATGCTTTATTACTCTTGCACTGCACAATCGAATTATAAGGTTGATGAGTCATGCAATCATGTGATCATTTTTATGTGTATGGGTTGGAGTGGGTGACCAGACAGGTTTCTGCCCAACATGGGTGGCAAGATAATCTTCGGATCAATTCACCACGTCCTGTCACATAGGTATACTATCGGCCCTATATGACTTTATTATGGGCAATATGTCAGTTTTTTACCTTTTCTTTTGTCAAACTATTGGTGTTTTGGCTGTGGGATCTCACCAATGTAGAGCCCGGGTGTTGCTCATCATGTTTTTGATGCTACATTGTTGAAAAATATATAATCTTTTTACTGACTGGTTTTGGTCTTTTTTTTCCTTTCTTTTTAGTTGAAACTAATGAACTAATTGGACTTCTTTTATTCTTTTTAATAAAATGGTTGTGTGCATCAGTCGATGCAGAGACTGGGGTACACCCCCTTTTCAGAAAAAAAAATGTGGCATTTCTCGTGTTCTTTCCTAAGATATTCAATTTACATTCTTACTACTAATCGCAGGGTACTTGTCATATTGTTGAGGTGATAATCTTCTTACTTGCAATGGAATTCTCATCTTTCAGATTCACTGATGCAAGGCTTATATTTGTTGCATGGCACCACAGATCAGCTCACTTTTATATACCCTTTGAAGAGTACATCAATATGAATGCAACACATAAAGAGCACATGACATAAGGAAATGTGGTGTTACTTTCCCTTATCACTTCCAATACCCAACGATAGAAAAGATTGGTATACATATATCCAGCAAAAGCAGAAGACCAAGGAGAAGATCATTCAAACTTATAGTCTTGTTAACAGAAGTGACATGTATCAGGAATAATAGAGGCGGTCTCTGTAGGCTATATACGCTGAGCTTAAAATGAGCATATACTCGACTTTCTTCAGAATGTTGCATATAGGTTGTGTGCGGAGGTGGCGTGAGTCTGTATCGTCTCTTGGATGTAATGCGGTGTTGGTTGCTGTAGAAGTGCATGCTCTAACCAATAAAACGTGGACCGAAAGTGGGCTGCAATTTAATTGCGCCAGCCGGATCTTGAACTCTAGATCTCTTGGCTCTAATACCATGTAGAAGTGCATGCTCTAACCAATGCAACCAAAAGACCGATCTAATAGAAGAGACTAGGCAATACATTTATACGTCAATAGTTGCTTTATAATATAAAGCGGGGAACCCTTTTTCGTCATGTTGCATATAGGTTTATGGAATAATCTATGATATTTATCACGTTGTCTCACAGATCATGGATCTAGTACCGGAGTTTGGCAGAAGTTGAGTAGAATAAAGGATCTGAGTCCATAGTAGTTCTTCCTTTTTGTAGGATTACCAAAGAGCTAAGGAGATTTGTCATTTCTATGAATACTATTTGCCTTCCTGCTCGAGTAATGTCTCTACATTTAACAATCAGGAATACAAAGGAATAACATTTTACTCTCTAATCTCTTTTCTCCAATGAAGATATGTGTTGCATCATAATTTAGGGTAAATTTCACGAAGCCGCAATTCTAGGAAATTATAGGAGTTATTGTAACTATGTAGTTTCATGTAAGAAAACAAATATATTGGGGTAATCTTGTACAAATTGAATGGTGTAAGCCATTTGACACATAAATAGACATGTAAGCCCAAAAAATCAGGTCGAACATTTAACTGTGATTGGGTGGTTCAGTGTGATGTTTACCTTTTATATTTATAATGTATATAATTGTCCTACTATTTTCATGAGAAAAAGTGAGGAGTGAATTTGATATATCTACTACGATATGTCCTCTAAATAAAGATGGGATTCAGAATCCAGCCAAAGTGAGTGTGTGCATCTATGTTGTAATCGGTGATTCCCAACAACAAATAAGCACACAACCAAAAGACCACAGATCACTCAAACTTCCCAAAAAATGCAAGGACATGATTAGCTTTAGTATGAGATAATGTAAGTCGAACTCAAGTGTGAGCTCTCATTCTGTATTGCAATAATAAAACTAGAAAGGCAGATGGTTTCGTGCTGCTTTTGTGCGTGCAGCTTGATGCCTGAAACGTGAAAATGAGCATATATGTTGACCTCAAGAATCCGGGAAAGAACCCAGTCACTAACTAAAGTTTCACAAAAATTCTTCTAGTTTCATGCATATATACCGACTACTCTCACAATAATCCAGTGTCTTGGAACAGATGATCTCCAGCATGATCACAACTATTCATAATGGCCTCGAAGTTAAGCTTCACCTACCCTTGGGGGGTTTCTCCTATTTTGATGACCACCTCAATAGTGCATCAATCACTTCGCCATCGGAAATTGCGTGCTTGCCTTTTTCCACGACAGGGCCAACCACTAAACTCACTGATCCGCTAATCTTGCCGCTCCCCTCCTGCCGCCGCCGCCCCTCCCGCCGCCGCCGGCCGTCGGCCCCGCCCCCCGCCTCCGCCCCCCTTCCGCCCTGCCCCTCCTCCGTCAAGGCCGCCTCGCGCCGCCTCCCCGGGAGGTGGCCGGGGCGGAGCTCGCGCCCCTCGCCCGCGGGACCCCGCCTTCCCCATCTCCCCCCGCCGCCGTCGGCGGGCGCCCCCGGCGCTGGCCCGGGTGATGCCGGCGGCGGCGGGCCTTCCAGTCCCCGCGCGCGCGTGCTCCCTTCCCGGGGCAGGGAGGTGGCAGCGGTGCAGCCCGGCTTGGCTGCGGTCCGGCGGCCCTGCGGTGGCGGCCGGCGGCCGGCGTGGTGACGGCGCCGCTCCTTGGCGGCGGGGCGGCGTGGTGGTGCTGGGTGGCCGTCGACGCGCCCCGGCCCAGATCCGGGCACGTCGGGCCCCATTTGGGCCCCTGGGGGCCGGCCCCCCGGCATGGTCTCGTTGTCTGCGGCGCGGTGAGGAGAAGGAGCGGCTCGGACTTGGGGCGTCGGCGCCGATGGCGTGCCGGCAGCAGCGCAAAGGCGGGAGCTTTACGGGCCCACGGGGGCTCGGCCGGGCCTGTGGACCTACGGGCCTGGTGTGCTCCTGCTATTGCGTCCGGACGGCTACTGTCGCTGACGGTGGAGGTGGGGCCCTCCCGCGTGCCGATGGTGCTGATGCCCTAGTCCCGGCTCTGATTCTTCGTCGTGCTGTCCTCACTTCGCGGTGCCGTGGTGAGACAGCGTGGAGGCCTCATGACCGCGTTTGGCGCAGGGTGGTGGTTGGTTTGGTGGCGGGATCCGGAGCGCCCGAGGTGCGGGTTGGGATCGGGGGAAACCCCTGTCGGCGTGGCCGACTCCGGCGCGGTGGCGCCTGTGGGTGCCGCCTGACCTTCCGGGAGGGCGTCAGGGGCTACTCTTCCTCTCGCCTCGTCGTGTACCGGGGGAAACCCTTGGCAGCAGCGTCGTCATCGTCGCGATCCTTCTTGGAGGTGTTGATTGGTGCCGGCGCTTCGGAGTCTTGGAGCCTAGTGGATGAGCCCGGTGGGCCTAGCGATCGCGAGGCTTCTTCGTTTTTGTTGATCCGCCGTTGTTGGCATTTGTTTCTTTTGCTCTTTCTCTGTTGTTTCTTTTGGGCGTGACTGTGCTGCTTCCGCCCCAGCACCTATTTCTGTATGATTCGGTTGGTTGCTTTGTATACAAAGCAGGGGAAACCCTTTTTCGGAAATTTTTCCACGACAATTGTCAAGTAAGTTTCTTTTTGCAGGGGAATTGACAAGTAAGTTCAAATATGAAGCAAGGGATCCAGGTAGCTACGCCTGCAAGTACTGGTTTCTTTCTGGACCCTTCGGTCAGCAGAAATTGTAGGGCTCGTACGGAAGAGAAAAAATGCATTCAGTGAACTAAGTCGTAATTATTGTTTCCTAGGTAGCATGCTGCGCGTGGATATATATATTGCATTTTGTGCCATCCCAAAGCACCCAAATAGCTAGAAGCTACACATGTATAGAGGTATACGAGAAAGAGAGCGACAAGGAAATGTGAACCCTTGATGGGAATGAGAGGGATCTGAAAATAGGCAGGCTCTTCGCGTGCGTATTAATGATGTATCTTGCTGCGATGCTGAGCTTTTTTCCCCAGAACTTCATGCCAAGCGGAGGTGAATCGTGCCAGAACCTTGATATATCCAGCAATTTCAGTGTACTTAACTCCACAACTGTAGGCTCCTCTGAGATTATGCAAACTTAGCAGTTACTCCCTCCGTTCGGAATTATTTGTCTCGAAAATGGATGTATTTAGAGCTAAAATACATTTAGATACATTCATTTCTGCAACAAGTAATTCCGAACGGAGGGAGTAGTAGTTAAGTAGTTCAGTATTGAAGGCCAAAAAAAATTGTTCCCCACAAAAATGCATACATGCAGGACGAACACAAGCGAGATACAGATGTGTCAAAATAGAATTTCTTTCAGACCGTTGCGTCCGACTCATGTTGATGCATATATACCAATATACAATACATAGGAAAGGCAGGGGTAAGGAATAAAAATAGTAACAGAACATTTGTGCATTTAGCGGGAAAAAATTATTATATGGTTTGCTTTGGTACATGCCCACAGCAAGTAGACATATTACTGATCTTAAAGACAATTAATAAAATGATTCTTAAGTACATGCCCACAACATTTTAGAGTATTATTACTCTATTATGTAACATTAGTCGCGCTTAGATGTGAATTAGGCCCATACACAACGGGCAAAAAGGAAGCAGCCGTAGTTGATCTAGGAAAATTTGTCTTGAAGTTATTACATAAGACGTAGTGGATGGCGTCAAGACTGGAGAACAGGATTATGCGTTCTACTCGCACATTGCCAAGGCAAGGGAGGACAGGATTATACACGACGGTGATCTCCGAAGAAAGGGATGAGGACTGTGCGTTGCAACGAATTGTCATGGACATGGTTCTGATCACGCACTTGGGTTGTGACAACGTCTATTATGGCGCCCACATCCGTCATCTGTGTGGGAAATATGTGGTCCAGACTGAAATACTCCTTCACACTCCTAGTGATACTATAAAGCAACAGAACCGGGCGCGAAACCCTAGCCGCCGGAGGCCGCACACCCCACCACCCCTACCTCCGCTCTTCCCTCTCGCCTGGTGATGGAGCTACGCGGGGCTGCTCCCCTGGGCGGAGGAGGTGCTCGGCATCGCGGGTGCTGGGTGCGAGCGCGGCGCGGCCTAACCTGCGCTGGAGGCGGGGTGGCATGGTCAGGCAAGCAAGAGGCTGGGCGGCGCGGCCTGACGCGCGCTGGAGGCGGGGTGGCATGGTCGGGCAAGCAAGAGGCTGGGCGGTGCGAGCGCGGACTGAGGGTCGCGGCTATGCGGGCACGTGGATCTGGCGTGCCACTCCTGTGCTGGGACGCGTGGATCTGGTGTGCCGCTCCTGTGCGGGCGCGCGTGGATCTGGTGTACCACTGTCGGTTGGGCGCGTGACGACGCAAGAAGGCGCACATGCATTGCGGGAGAGTCGAGCTCCTAGGCGTGGTGAGCAGGGCCGAGCCTGATCTGGGCGAATCTCCTTGCTCGGCGTGCATTTGGCTTCCCCGATGCAGATCTATCGGGGTAGTTAGCCGGCGACCTCCTGGGCGCGGCCCAGGGCAAGATGTGAAATAGTTCTTGGTGAGCCATGGAATTGGTATGCAGGAAGAGCTGGTTGGGTCAAAGGTTTGGGTGGGTGAGGCTGCCGTCGAAAGCTGCCTACAGACGTCGTTCCTTTGTTGGAGGCATCGATTTTGCAGTCCTTCCCTTCCCTTGCCTGACGTTCTTCAGGGGAAACCCTAGATCCGGTCTCCCGGGTCAGACGATGACGACGCTATCGGCTTTGCTCGGTGTCGTGTCTCCACTTGAGGACATCGTCTTTGAAGATAGACTCGGTTAGAGGGACTTAGTGCTCGTGTAGGTGGTTGGCGACGACTGTGTAGCATCTCCGTGAGAGCAGTAGAAGCACCCTCCACATGCAAGTGTGTCAGGCAAGTTATGTCGGCCAACCTCGCAAATTGAAGCGACATATGTTTGCTCGTTCGGACATAGCGTTCCTCTTTGACGTCGTTGAGTTTTGCAGATATGCTTGTGGCAGCCTGAATTGATGCAACGGTTTTTGGTGTGCACTTTGGTAGCGGCGAAAGCGCTCGGGTGCCCGGCCTGGTGTGTTGTGGGGTGTTGGCCTTCTGACGTGTAGTATGTTTTGTGGTGCTTTAGGTCTAGTCTTGTTAGGCGCTGTTTAGGTTTTTGCCCGATTTCCCTTGATAAACTGAGCAACCCCTTTTCATTTCTTCTTTTTTAGCACTCGTCTTATGCGGTGCATTCCTCCTTTGAGGGTGTTACTTGTAATACCTTTTTCTGAATTTGGCAGCTCTCCTGCCAACATTCGATACTATAAAGCAACCTATCGTGCTCGCTTGCTCAGTTGTTGTTGTGAACAGATGTTAGTAATGACCTCATGAGCTGGTTTTGTTAACAAGCCCGGCTGCAAATAAATAACCGGTTCGGAAAGCATAGAATTCCCACTGGTTCACATCACTAACCGGTTAGGATAATACCTCAGCCAGTTAAGAAAGATGATGGATTTGAATAAAGATCTTTTTCAAATGAGTTCTAGAGTATAATCCGACTAAGACTTTTTCCTTTTTCTTTGACAATGTCAACCAACTGAAGAAATTTGTTTCTCGGCGGGTTAACTTTTTAAACCGAGAACGACAATTTTCCTTAATTATTACCGCAAAGAAGTAATCGGGCATCATGCAAGTGTCTATGTGTTTGGTCATAGCGTTGCCAGCTTGGTATAGATGCTTCTAGTTCTTAGGCCATTTTATAAGAAATCTATTGAATTCTATATCTAATATATGATAATAAAAAAATATTAATCAGATATGTATGCAATTTTGGTATAATATTGGCATTATATCGATAATATTAAATTAGTATGATTATGTGCATATTATACGCAGCTGATATACATTGAGAACCATGCCAGAAAATAGTACACACAAATTAATGGAATAATAAGTTTCATCTAAAGAAACTGGTAGGTCTGTAGCACCAAATTTCTTCAGGGTTCACGATTCCTCATCTTCCAACAAATGAACTAATAATATGGGCGGGAATAGGGATTAGAAGTGCGATCTTGACTCGTGTCGGGCCACTGATTAGCTTGAAGAGACCGATGGAAGCAAACGATTAGCCATCCGACTTATTCAACATAATAGATAGATCATAAATGCTATAAAAGAAAGTAGATGGATGCAAAACTTACCCACAGAAGCTCGTCATATAAGAGAAGAGTCCCTTGCTTTCTCCCTTTAATAACTTCCCATACTCCGGTAATTGTCTTTGGCTCCTAGGTGCATATGCACACATTGTCGAAATACACATTTCGAAAAGCATAGTAGAGAGTGTAGCTAGCAATCGTATAAATATAAGAGAAAGAACAAGATAGGAGAAGATAATTAGTTCAAGTTTGAGTCTCTCAAGGAATGAGAGGAATCAGGAAAACATGCCAACGTTGTTGGATGCATAGACTAAGGTATAAATGTTGCAACACCACATAGTTTTTCAGAGGATCGGGAACTTTTATGGGCAAGCATGTTCATGCGCAAAGGGCATGTTTGGCAAAAGGGGTTTTCAAAGCCCAAGGGACGTAACGATGGGATGGGATTCGGTGAAGTCCTCCTATTCACCCAATACCCTCAATTCCCCACCGATACACGGTTCCCTTTCATGATCCAAAGGAATCGCTCAAGGCTAATGACTAGATGCTACAAGGAATCGCTCGGGCCATAATTCTCATGTTGGTCGCGAAGAAACGTCAAACCTATATGTCCTCTAGGAGCAACAATCAGTGCATGCTCGTTCAAGGCTAGAACGAATTTGTGCACGAGTACAACCTACATTGTAGGACATGTACTATTCAAAATGAAAACGGGCCAGAGAGGAACTTTCCGCGAACATGGTAATAAGTTCCTTCCTATTGGCGCTCTTTATCAGTTTCATTCAGAAATGAATTTGGGGGGAACCCCCTTAATTCAAATTGAGAAAATCGGCCATTGGCATGCTTTCTACTCTGAAGTCAAGCTAGCTAAATTTCTAATGTACTCCCTCCGATCCAAAATAAGTATTGCAGTTTTGAACTAAGGTTAAAGTAAACTTAGTTTAAAACTGCGACACATATTTGGATTTAAGGAGTACTATATACTACTCCCTCCGTCCCAAAATAAGTGTCGCTGATGTAGTACAAAATTTCTACTAATTTAGTTCAAATCAGCGACACTTATGTTGCGACGGAGGGAGTATATAATACCCCTTGTATCAAAATTTACTACGTAATTGAAAAAAAATGTGTTCCTAGATTTCCATCCTTTCATTCTGATTGTACAATGTAAATTGTAGATGAACAACAATAATAACATATAATTTAATCATGAGGTATCATCCGTGAGTTGTAGAATGGTAGATGAAGAAATAATGGAAGGCATTAATTGCTTCCGTCCAATCTTAGTCGGTCAGAAACCCGATTTCAAATTGATAAAAACATATAACAGTACGGTTTCAGCATTCATGCATCAGATATACATTAATTGCTTCCGTCCAATGTTATAACTTCCATAATGCTACTGGTTTTCATTGCGCAAATCTTTGTTACTTCCTATTAACACGTGCGATTTGAGAATGAACACAGGTCTCACTTAGACGACTATTCATAGCACTCGACTACAAAATTATATTAGATACACAAAAGAAAATAATGCACCCCATAGTTTTTTAACCCTGATATTGCATCTCCGTAAAATCCCAAACAAAGGACAAATCTGATCAGCCATGCGATCGGAACAGATAATCACTCGCTCTCTCAAAAAAAAAACTGGATAAACACTGTCTAACATATCACTCTAACTGAATGCCTACCTGGAAAAGAAATGAAGTAAAAGGGCATGGTTACTCAGATAGCTAATAAGAAGTAAGGCATTAATAGATTAAAATAAGCCATTAAGTCTTAGATTATGCTACCATCCATATCAGCTGGTCCGAAGGGGCGTGTCATATAAGATGCACCAATTACTGCTTATGTCGCAGAAGTTGCACCATTACAGCTGCCATCAAAGACTGTGCAACCCAGACTAACGAGTGAATTGCAAGAAACCACCACATTTGGGGCTTATCTTGCAGAAAACCACTTGGTCGCTAATCATTTGCAAAAATCACCGCGCATTCAGTAAACATTTTGCAAAAAGCACTAAACAGGTGATTTAGCCCGTTTAACCATTTTCTGACTAGTGGGGCCGAACTGTAAGGAGCTAATTTGGCAACAAATTGACATATACCTCCCTGCATCTTATAAAAGAAAAGCAATCAAGCCCCCCCCCCCCCCTCCCGCACGGAGGGCATCTCCTTCCTCTCGCCGGGAAGAAGCAGGGCGGCGGCAGATGGGCGAAGCTGCAGGCGAGGATCGCCAGCGCGGCGGCGGGATCCGGCCAGGAAGGGCCTGCAGGCAGCGGATCCGGCGGAACTGGAGGTGGCGCGACGAACTGAGAGGGGGCGACGGCCTCGGCTCCTGCAGCAAAACGACGGCGAGGAGGAGAAGTCAGCAGCGGCGCGACACAGCCTCGCGTCCGTGCACCAGCCGCCGTCGGGGCTTGCGGAGTTTGGCCGCGGCGCGCCGTCCGTGCCCGCGCAGCTCGGGGTCACCAAGTTCTCCTGGGGCTGCGCCCCTGCTTCGCGCTCCCGGCGGGCAAGATGCAGTACACGCCGCAGCGCCTCTTCGCCGACGCGTACTCCTTCCCGTCCACTTCCACTTCTACGGATGCTGCCGCAGCCGACCAATGTTTCCCTGGCGAGCTAATCTCTGCTGTCGACATCTACCAGAAGGCGAAGGGCGCGCCCCGGCCCCTCTTCTCTCGGTTGGTAGAGACCTCCACGTCGTCCTCGTGGTTCCTGACATCGCCCTTCCGCGTGGACGCCGTCGAGTGCAAGAACCCGGTGCCGGTGCGGGCGGCCTCGTTCTCTCCGGCGGAGCTTGAGCTAAGCTGGATCGTCGTCGACCCCCAGAGCGGCCGGGCGGTAAACGTGTCGAGCCGACGGGCAGTGGCCATGGACAGGCACTGGTACCTCCCCGAGCTATCCCTCCGCTTCAGCGGCGGCGCCGAGATGTGGCTCCCGATCGAGAACTACTTCCTGGTGGCGGGCATGGTCCAGGGGCTGATTGATTTTTTTTTAAATCTACTAGGGGTCTGTGTGTGATTATTTTGGGCCCCACCTATCGGAAATGCCCTCAACCGCGCCAAATTACATGTTCAGTGCAATTTGCAACACTTTTACTGAATTCGCGGTGGCTTTTGCAAATGATTAGCGACCACGTTGTTTTCTGCAAAATAAGCCCCAAATGTGGTGGTTTCTTGCAATTCACTCCAGACTAACAGTTAATAAGAAAGATGTGGATTTTTCCAGCTTTAGCGTCTCATTCATCTCCCTTTGACTGGGTGGACTCACCGGAAAACGCACTCTGCTCGCCGGAGCAGCTCAAACTCAGGCAGGAAAATAGCACATTAACTGAAGAAAGAACAGAGAACTCACAAGCTCAGTTATTGATCCAGCTCCCTGGTACCTACCACGTTGGAAGCCTTCCTTTTATCTATTTCTCCAGAGTGGGATTGGCTTCAACGTGGCCTCCCCTCCTTTTCAACATGTTAAGAGCATCTCCAACAGCCGCGCTATAGCGCCGCGCGCAAAAAACCTTTTAGCGCGCGCGCTGCGGCTAGTTTTGCGCGTCCGCCTGCGCTGGCTCCAGCAGCCGCGCTGAAATGCAGCGCGCGCGCGCCGCTCCAGCAGCGCGTGCGACTCGCCGGGCATTTTGCATATATGAATATTTTGGACAAAAATGAACATGTAAAATTTGACACAAACAAATTGATGAATAAAAGTTCATGCCCACAAGTTCATGCCCACAAGTCGCCGCGCTAGGGTTTCCGGCGGCGGCTGCGGCTGCGGCGGCCGGGGGGGGGGGGGGGGGGGATGTACAGCGGGGTGAGCGGGGCGCCGGTGTGCGCGTCCATGGCGGGGGGCAGGGCGCCGGCGCCGGCGCGCGCGGGGCGTAGGACGAGGAGAGGGAGAGAGTGCGGGCGCGAGCGCTCGAGTGTGCCGCGCGCTGTAGCTGGCGCTCCAAATACACCGCGCGGATAAGTGTTTTTGACCGCGCGCCCAATCCGTTATCGCGCGCGCGCCGTTTTTGCGCGCCCGCTGGAGCGAGCCGCCGCGTTGCGCGCGCGCTAAAAAGGCCTATTTTGCGGCGCGGCGCTAGTTTAGCGCGGCTGTTGGAGATGCTCTAACAGTGCAACATTTCCACAGGACATGCATTGCTCACACCCATACCACGCACCATCAGCTATAACTTTGCTTATGACTGGGGAAGGAGATGCATAGCCTAGACAGGAATCTTTTCTTTTCTACCATCACAGGAAAAAAAAATCTCGAATATGCACGAGTGCGCGATTTCCAAGTTAGATCCCGCACCATCACAGGAAATCATGTTTCTTGTGGAAGGAGTAGAATCGTCTAGCTTCAGGAAAAGAATTGTGCAAGTCGTAGTTAAAAACCTAGTCCACTGATCCATCATACTGAACGGGTAGATCTTCCTCTTTCTATGTTTTTCCATGATTTAAACTTGGGAACTCCTATGGTCACTCCAATTAGATAAGAACCTTTACGCAAATGCTTTATATCATTCCATACTGTCACATTCACCAAGAAACCCGTCGAATTCCGAATAGGCAATTTTGATGCCCAAATGCATCCAAAAGCAGGCTTAATATTTGCCAGCAATAGCTAGTCTCTATGCAACAAGGTATGCCAGCAGGCACAAAGACAAACAAGAAAATCACTCTTGGTTTCTCCGGCAATCCATCCCAACAAAGTAAGCCCGTTTAATTATAAATTGTGCGGCCTCACGAGTCACCACCCAAACAAAGCAAAGCTCCATAGCATCAAAGCTAGCACAAAAACATCAGCGACTGATTCAATGGCACTCAACTGCTACACCTTGTTGGCGCTGCTCGCACTCTGGGTTCCCCTGGCCGTTGTGGCCGGCGACCCGGACATCCTGGCCGACTTCATCGTCCCAGCGAGCGCCAACCCGATGAACCTTACCGGCAACTTCTTCACCTACACCGGCTTCCGCCCCACAAGGTCAGTGACGTCTGGTTTCACCTTGAACAAGGCCACCATGATGGAGTTCCCGGCCTTGAACGGCCAAAGCGTGTCCTATGCCACGCTCACATTCTCTCCAGGCTCGGTCAACCCCACACACACACACCCGCGTGCCTCCGAGCTGCTGGTCGTCATCAGCGGCACGCTCTCTGTCGGGTTCATCGACACCGCCAACAGGCTCTACACCCAGGACCTCGCCACGGGCGACATGTTCGTGTTCCCCAAGGGGACGGTGCACTACCAGTTCAACCAAGGGAACAGCACCGCCACGGCGCTCTCCGCATTCGGGAGCGCCACGCCTGGGCTCGTGTCCGTTCCCCTTGCTGTGTTTGATACCGGCATCGACAACACCGTCCTCGCCAAGTCGTTCAAGACTGACGAGGCGACCATCCAGAAGCTCAAGGCTGGCCTGGCTTTCCGGTGCTGTTAACCAATCGCCTGATGCCTGCGTACCATGCTGTGTTCTGAGTTTAAGATTTATATAGTTGCAGACCCCTGCAAAACTGCAACAACCAAATATAGGTAAATAAAAGACAAAGTGGGTGATCTCAACACTGAAAATAAGGTTTATTATATCAGGCAAGCAAACCGATTTAGTACTGTAGTACACAGCACGTCTGTGTCCAGATACATTCTGGACTGGGTTCATGTGAAATGGCAATTGATTTGATATGGAATTGGACTTTAGAAATACAATTGCATTGGCCAAAGAAAAGCAGGTCACCTCTTTTAACCGAAGAAATACCAGTTCATTATAAGCTGACGAAACTTCCAAAGGCTTTGCTCTGACAGTAACTGCAATTTTCAAATAAAAGTGTGTGACAGAAAGATTGCCAAACCAGTGTGTTCTCCCTTCTCTAAGAAGGCAATCCATATAGCAGAGGAGAAAGGCAAAACCATCAAGGATCTGGAGTCTGACAATAGTTGCATATATAAGTTATAACTTAGAACTTGGTGTTTTCATCTAAAATTATTGAAACTATCAGGAAAAATGCAGATTGAGATAGGTAGCAATAAAGTGATATATCCAAAATCCCAATTTGTAATATTATGTATGAAGACCTCTATGTGGATGCTAACAAACAACGATCGAAATAGCAAAACTGTAATGTCATGCAAGTTCTGGGCAGGACAGTATGGAGATTTGTAGAATGCAAGTGGATTTCTCTGAGAAGTAAAGCATCTGAGCCCTATAGAAGTTGCATCATGTGGTAAAAAGTACAAACAAAACAGTGAAACTAATTTTGTGGTGCCTATTGCGGGCAAGGCAAGACTCTTGCAAAACTGCAACAACCATATAGCTAAATAGAAGGGCAGGTGGATAATCTGAAGACTGAAAATAAGGTTTATTATATCAGGCAAAGCAAACAGATTTGGTACTGTATTACGCACCCTCTGTCCAGATACATCATCCTCTGGACTTGAGAAATTGAATTGTACTGGCCAAAGAAAAGCAGGAATCCTTTTTTTTACCAAAGAAATATACAGGCTCAGTATAAGCTGACGAGACATATTTTGGATCACAAAGATCAAAGGCTTTGGCCTGGCAATAAGTGCAATTTTCAAATCAAAGTATATGATAGAAAGATTGCCATACCAGGGTCTTCTCCCTTCCATACCAGGGTAATCCATATTGCATAGGAAGGCAAAACCATCAAGGATCTGGAGTCTGACAGTAGTTGCATAAGTTGTAAACTCGGTGTTTTCATCTACAAAGTTGGAACTATAAAAAAAATGCAGATAGCTAGCAACAGAGTACATCCAAAAGCTCAATTTGTGCTATTAGTACAAAGACCAGTGAATGCTGACAAATAACAAATTAACAACCGAAAGAGCAAAGCTGTAATGCCATGCAAGTTCTGGGCAAGAACAATATAAAGATTTGCAAAATGCAGATGGATTTTCTGAAAAGTAGCGTTTGAGTCCACAGCAAGGCAACGCCCATCAAAGAAAGCCAAGTTGCCAGCTGGAGGGCCTCACATCCTGTCCAACATGAGACTGCCGGGAATCGGCTGAAGTGATTGCTCCATAAATTTAGGACCGAACATGAGGGAATGATTTGGGGCGAACGAGCAAAAACAGCTGGCTTGCGATACCCAAAACATCTCTCGGATCCATGGAACTCCATATGCGGCATGAGCAGAGAGAACACGAATTATAAGAAACAGAGGTGCAGTAAAGAAGATAGAGAAGTAAGGAATCAGGGGCAAACCACAACAAATCCCTGGATCACAACACTTGCTCACCTGAACCTACACCAGCGAAAGCTGACTGCGCATCCATTGCAACCTGCTAAAGAGAGCATCTCCCATGCACAAGGGTCTCTATCATACAGGGAGCTTGAAAAGAAGTATAATTCTAAAATTTGTGCAAAATGACAGATCATTCCGGACAACTACATTCCAAAAGCATTTCACTGGCACATCATATTGATTTCAGCTACGCAATGATAACATTGTGCAAAAATGCAACAGGATTCACTTAGCCGCTTAACATAAACCTCTCGGCTCATTTTGCTGTTTGGTGACTGGTGTATTCTAGATCAAGAAATTAGAAACAAGTAGAAACCAAGCAGCATCAATCAGGACTCAAAAGCTATATAGGCATGAATGCACCTTCACCTACATGATTTTCCAAGCAAGAATCCATGGGAAAAGGCAATGAAGGCAGGTAAAAGAAGAGTATAGCAGTGCAGACATGGGGGAAACCAAAGGATTGATTTAGAAACAAAGAATTCAGGTGAGGGATGTCCCTTTTAATTTGGACTAGTGTGTTACAATTAAAACTAGTGCCCCAAATGCATCTGGGGCAAGATTATTTTCTGGAAGCAGACAATTGATTACACAAATAAATATATTTAAAAATGATATAGTGTAACATCAAATGTAAGGCACAATAGGTCAGATAGGTCCCACTATTCAGCAATATTATTTTCAGGTTCGACACTCATAGCATAATTTATATGACAAATAATTGAAGCGAAAGGGCTTTGGGCAATGAAATATGTATGTGCTCTCATAAAATGTGGCAATAAATAGTGGATACCTGACATAAAGTTCACTACGATCACTTAAGAAATAGCTTTAGTTGCAAACGAACACCATTATGTACTTGAATCTATCAAATACCAAACATTGTTTCTGCCTTTCCATTATCATATTAAACTGGAAAGATGTTTCTGCATGTGCCACTCATGAACCTTGAAATATATGGCCGCCATGCTGTTAATTGAGTTGAAGTACCATAGTCCTTTCACAAGGAAATGTAATACCATTTGAGATGGCATACAAAAATCAAAGGAGTATTTGAAGTGGCATTTAAGTAAGCAACATTCGCAACGGCATGTAAAATGATTTAGGATTTGCAGTGTCACATAAAAAGAATTACGTACATTGAATGAATAATCAGCTTATAATCTCAAGAAAGCAAAATGTACTTGTTCTTCACAAAGAGGTTTACTCAACAACAAAACATAAGCTCTACTTGTCAACCTGCCCAAGAAATTTGACACATAGTAATCCTTAACTGGCATAGAAAATGAAACTGAGCATATGGAGGAAGAACATGGAAGAGGTCATTCACAAACATTACACATCATTATCAGCGGTTGGACAGAAAGCAGCTAACTTTCTGAGGGTAAGCATAGGTTGAAATGAATGCCACTGCCACCTGTTTCTTTTCAAGCATACTCAGGGTTACAAAGTTGCATACAAAAGGAGTTGTTACCATCAACTATGCAGAACGCAATTGTAAGGTAAGTCAACATGAAGACGAAACCTGATTACTTGGAATCAGGTGGCACAGCAACCTAATAACCTAACCTGCCTACTTGACACTTGATACAACCAACAGCAAGAACAACCATCTTGGTGCTGCAGCTCTGTCAACAATGTACTGCAAAAATATGAAGTCAAAGTTAGTGAGAGGTGAAGATGAGATACAATCTCTTTTGAGCACATCTAATTCGACCACGTTTATGATACAAAAGCTAGATGATACTTACAATTTTGATAAGCAATCAACTATTAACCTCATCTTGTTGAGCAAGCTTTTGCTTCACTTTGTTTTTCTAGCCAGGAAATTTTCAGGCACAGATGCTGGATCAAGTTCCCAGTAACCACAGAGTTCATCGCCTTCATTTGTCATGCAATGTGAAGGAATCTGATGTGAGAACATCATCATGTCACTTCTTAATATTTTCACGGCACTTGTAGATTCACCTTTCCTCTCTAGCATGAATACAGTACTAAAACCATCCACTTTTGTGAGATAGGACAATGTTAGAGAGGCAGCAGAAATCTCCAGGACCTCCACAAGATCATATTCACAGCTTTTAAAATTTTCAAAGCTCCAGCCACGATTCCAGTTCTTGTATATAGCCCATACCTGGCCAACACGAGGAAGAATTTCATACTTCTTTCCTTTAGTAACCGGTGCCACTTCCATGATATGAGAGAAGACACTTGTGCAATCATAGTTGTCACTTTGACTGCTAAGTCTGAATATTCCACAGCTAGCAGACAGACCATCTTGCACCAAACGCTTCTCTGTCTCTCCACATGGACAGTACTCAAGCCATCTTATGTGGATTGTTAAGTCATCTTGATCAACTTTCTTTATGAAGGCATAGTACTTTGGGAACTTGTCGATGTCACAATAGAGTGCCCAAATTTGTCCACTCTTGAATTTGTCAAATGACCTTATATCACCAAAGTTGAAAAACTCAGGTTCGGGATACACAAAAGTTGCTGGAGATTCAGATTGAAAGCTATCATCCCATTGGTCAACAGTATGAGCATCAATTACAGAAGCCTCTGAGCCATTATCGTGCTTGCCATCTGCATTGATATTGGGTTTCTTCACTCCATTGTGAACATTACCTTCATTTGTAGCAGCGCTATCCAGACCCTCTTTGGTCTTACCAGCTGGCATTTCACACTTAAAAGAGTCTCTGGTAGACGAAACATTGCCTCCAATATTACCTTCTTGAGTGCTACTCCTGTTAAGGTCTGCAGACGAAGATGCTTCTTCCAAGTTAGAAGGCATAGATGCAGGATCCAGCTCAAAGGCGCCATTAGGGATATGTGGCTTATCAGCTTCTGACAACCTATGAAAAGGAATGTTGTGTGAAAACCTTAGTGTGTCACCACCAGGAATCAAATATGGTTCTTCCTTGTCTGACCGCACAAACAGGCTAACAAAACCTTTAACCTTTACTAAGGGAGTGACGTATGTGCCAACGCCCACAGCAAAGTCTGATTTTATTTCTACAATGTCATATCTGTAGTTCTTATGGTCACTGGAACCTGAACTCGGGTTGAAGTCACATCTCCTAAATAGGGCCCATACTTCGCCTTTCACTGGATAAATCTCATAGCTGTTTCTCTTCTTTCCTTTTGTCCAAGAAACAACATGGGAAAACATTTTTCTATCTTCTGTTAAGATTGTTTTCCCAATTCTGAAACGACCACAAGCAACAGGCATGTCCTTAGAATACCATGCCTTCTCAGCATCATTCAGAGGATCAAACTCTAGCCAACTGAACCACAACATGAAGTTTGGGTGAACCTGCTTAATTCGAGCATAGTACCTTGGCATGGAATCACTGTCATCATAAACAGCCCATATTTGATCAGCTTTGAATTGAGTTGCATTCCTATTTTCCTCAAAGTCATAAAATTCTGGATCTGGATACGAGACATCACCTTCACAAGGAATACTATTGACCACAGAACTAGCAACGCCATCTCTTCCAGAGTTGCGCATTTCCTCTATTTTGCTTGCTCCTTGTTTCTCATCCAAGCCATTGACCACCTCCACATTTTCATTTGGAGTCTTTGTAATTGGAATACTGCATGCTTGTGTGGTGTACACATTACCATCTTCATGTACTATTCCACCATTCTTGTCAGCATTGCTTGAAGAGTATCCTTTCCTTATCCTTTTGGCCACAGGAGAATCATGAATATTATCACTGCCTTTTCTACAACCACCACTGCCATCTTCATTACTGACATTATTTTCCTGCTGGCTTGATCTCTGAGGATTCTGCCCTGTTTTGACTGCACCGTTAGCATCCTTCATTACCCCTTTTCCCATGTTTGCAGGTGAAACTTTATCAGAACTTGCAAGTGGTGACTCAGTTCTGCTTGAACCATTTTCTTTATTAAGTGATGCTCTTGGTACATTCATGTTAGTACATGTCCTGGCATTAGCTGTGACATTACTGTCTGACACTCCCATACTGTTAAGATTACTTGACCCTTCATTAAAACTGGGTTTCTGTGACTGAACTTGCTGATTAACAGGAGAAGTTCGCTGACTAGGAAAATGCTGAGACTGTATTCCCCTTTTCTGCATGTTTGTAGGTGAAAGTTTAGCAGAAGACACAAATGGCAATTCAGTTCTATCTGCACCATCTTTTTCTTTGATTGGTGCACTTGATACCTTTGTGCTTTCTGTGGCCCCTTTACTGTTAGGATCGCCTAGACCCTCAGAGCTCATAACATTTGTTGGTACTGCACTAGGTGGACGCCTCTGACACTGCTGTTGTTGGTTAGCAGTAGCAGTTTGCTGATTAGGACCATCCTGAGATTGCTGCGCAAATGGCAATTCAGTTCTATCTGCACAATTTTGTTTTCTGGATGGTGCTCTTGATACTTTTGTGCTATCTGTGGCTCCTTTATTGTTAGGATCACCTACACCCTCAGAGCTCATAGCATTCTTTGACCCTGCACTGGGTGAACGTCTCTGAGAGTGCTGCTGTTGGTTAGCAGCAGGAGTTTGCTGATTAGGAACATTCTGAGATTGCTGTTGCTGGTGAGCTGGATGAGTCCAACCAGCAAAACTCTGATTGTTTTGTCCCTGGTTAGTAACATGAGCTTGCTGACTAGGAGGGAACTTTTGCGGCTGCGTCCCAAATACACTCCCTGGATATGCTGTGTTCACTCCAGCAGGAACAGATTTCTTGGACAAATCATAGGCAAGGAAAGACCTTGAACAGATTCGGCAGAGGACAAACCTCATAAGCGAGCTACAAGGATACTGGTATTTTGTTCCACAAGTCAAGCAAATAGTCCAGAAACTGGATAATCCACTTGACTTTCCAGCCTGTTGCTGTGGATTCTTCTGGGTTTGTGGAGCACCAAAGTTCTCCTTGTTGTTCGTCTTATGAGCAGGATCAGTTTTCTTTGATGCCCGTGCCCGCTTCTTTGGTACAGGGGCAGAAGTTGCAAAAACTACTTTCCTTTTATTGTCATGGGAAGAACGTTTTACATGGTCTGTCAGTGTCATGTAGGCTTCACCAATTAACTTAAAAGCAGCTTCAGCACCCGCAAATTTGTTCTTATCTGGATGAAGTAAAAGAGCAAGTTTGCGGTACTGTTTTTTAAGTACCATGTCATCTGCAGTTGGTTCTACTTGAAGAATTCCATACCAGTCTGTCTCCCCATTGATCTTAACAGAAGAAGAGCAATGAACTTCACAAACAGCAAGCAGCTGAGAAATATTTTCAAGGCCAGGAAAAAGCTGGTGAGCCTTGAGAGCCATCTTTTTGGCACCAGGAAAGTCTGCTTCATGCAGCTTTCTTTCAGACACATCCTTGGCTCTTGAAGCTTCTTCCTTGTTGCATTCCATTGTGGTGAACCGAGGAACAGAAATAGGCACTAAACTTGTTTAGTACTCTAAACAAGAACTCTATAATTCATCTTTATCACAATCCTGCATAAGAATGACAAGACAGTTTAATTACCAACAATATCACTTGGACACAGAATTTCTGCTATGTGAAAGTGTGCAAGAATTTTTTCTAACTTTAGAACTTGGCAACCTTAAGGTGAAAGAAAAAGGTAACACAAAATGTCTTGAGAATGAGCATGTCATAGCCTCATAGGTGATAAGTGTCTAGACTTGTGTAGCATGTCATTGTGTCTCTGAACTTGCGTAAGTATGCCAATAGAGGTGCAAATCATGCTTAAATAGCAATTGATGATCATGTAGTACTTTGAATATATTTAGGCTAAGCTTTACACAAATCGAATGAGGAGCCTGTAAATGTCCAATGACATTGTAAACTTCTTTTTATCCAAATATTAATCATCCAGCTGTTCTAAAGTTTTAGTACATCTTTTACCACAGTGAAAACCCAAAGAACTCCCAAAAAACAAGGGTCGAGACATGGAGGCAACCTCTTTATATAATAAGAGTAAATTACTCTTTAGCTAACCAGACTTGTTCAAGTGTGTCATATAGGTTACTGTTCTCTAAATGTGCACCTCTGGGTCACTAAACTAAATTAAGCGAGTCACTCAACATCACCAACATGCCATGTCATCATTACCACACCACATCAGATGAGTGAGTCAGAGTAGTTATGTGTGGAAGCCCATGTCTGTTCTGCATTCTTAAACTTCCCGTATACCCATATGGCCATATGTGGCCACCACTGAATAAAAACCTGTTCTAATTCCATGATCACCCTATCTCCTTGATTCTAGCCAAATAACCCTCTATTTTCAAAGATCCCTTCCCCATCTCACATCATTTTGTCACTGAGAAACAATCTCTCCCCAAATCCACCATCATCTAAGTTTTTAACTACAAAAGGTCTAGCATTAGTACCACCAAAACAAAAGAAGAGTGTATCGTACTCTGTTCCTGATTTGTTTCATTACCCATCCATTCCCTACATACATATCAGTTTATTGGAGTGAAATAAGCCAACACAAGTGCCTGACTCGGTCACAGCATTTCGTTGCGCAGCTGAGGGACTTCCTCGCAAGTATCCAGGCAAGAACAGGCACAGCGCCCAGAAATCCAAAAGAAACAAAAGCATGCTGAGAGAGAAAGAGGGTGGGAAGCGAGAAACGTACCGGGCATGATGGCAGCAGATGAGGCGGTGACCTGCTGATTCTTGCAGCACGCAGTGGTGGGAAATTTCTGCAAAGGGAACACCAACTGAAATGCTCAAAAAGTATACAGCACGCATGTTTCCTTTATGCTCTTCTTGCCTAAAGCAACATGAACTCATGGTAAGTTTCATCACAAACGAGCCAAACAACTACAGCACACAGCATATTGTCATAGGTTGAATAGAAAAAAAACAAGGCATGCAAGGGCACTCCCATGCTCCATACGTAACTATGCCAAGTTGCTGACACACCCATTCAACATGGCATGGCTGTTACGTGCAGTCAACCATTTAATTTAATTTAGTGATCTAGATGTGCAAATTACAAGGATGGTGACATATTTGACACACTTTAATATGCTAAGTAGCCTAGAGTGTAATCTGCTCTTTAATTAAGCTGAGACGCTGACTCGTCTATTGCCAAGATTCCTTCCCCTTCCCACATCAATTTCTTTTCACTGAGAAACAATCGCTCCCAAAATCCACCATCATCTTAACTACAGAAGGTCTATCATTAGTACCACCAAAACAAAAAGAAGAGTGCATGGCCCTCTGTTCCTGATTCGTTTCATTACCCACCCATTCCCTATAGACATCGGTATATTGGAGCGAAATTAACCAACATTTGTGCCCAATTCGGTCACAGCATTCACCGAGCAGGTGAGGGACTTCCTCGCAAGTATCCAGGCAAGAACAGGCATGGCACCAGAAATCCAAAAGAAACAAAAACACCCTAAGAGAGAAAAAGGTTGGACGGAAGCAAGAAACACACCGGGTATGATGGCAGCGGATGAGGCGGTGACCTGCTGATTCTCACAGCACACAGTGGTGGGAAATTTCTGCAAAAGAAACACCAACTGAAATGCTCAAAAAGTATACAGGCATGCATCTTTCCTTTAAGCTCTTCTCGCCCAAAGCAACATGAACCAATGATAAGTTGCATTCGTGATTAAGCCAAACAACTACAGCACACTGCCTAACTATACCCTGTAGAATACAACTTAGATATCAAATAGTGCTACTCCCTCCAATCCAAATTAATTGACGCAATCTCTACACAATGTAAGTAAGATAATGTATAGAGTTGCGTCAATTAATTCAGATTGGAGGGAGTAAAATAAATCTCAAATTTTAAGCATGTCTTATCAGCTTAGCCCCCTCAGGATTATCCTTCAAGCTCCACCACAGCTAAGTTGCTGGCACACCCATCATGATTTTTATGCGCAGTCACCCATTTAATTTAGTTTAGAGATCTAGATGTGTCCATTAAAAGGATGGCAACATGTTTGACACACTTCAGTATGACTACAAGGGTGGGAACTGAGTAACGCACCAAGCACAATGGTGGCGAATGAGGCGGTGACCTGTCAGTTCTTGCCGTGCGCAGTGGTGGAAAATTTCTGCAAAGGAAACACCAACCGAAATGCTCAAAAAGTATACAGCATTCATCTTTCCTTTAAGCTCTTCTCACCCAACACAAGATGAGCCCATGATTAATCAATTGCATTCATAATTGAGCCAAACAACTAGACATCACACCGTCTAACTATATCCTTTATAATACAACTTAGATATCAGATAATGCTCAAAAATTCTCAAATTTTAAGCATGTCTTGTCAGCTTAGCCCCCTCAACATTCTCATCTGAGCTCCGCCATTGCTCCATACATAACTAAGCTAATTCGCTGACTTGTGTCTTGAGAATGAGCATGTCATAGCCTCATAGGTGATAAGTGTCTAGACTTGTGTAGCATGTCATTGTGTCTCTGAACTTGCGTAAGTATGCCAATAGAGGTGCAAATCATGCTTAAATAGCAATTGATGATCATGTAGTACTTTGAATATATTTAGGCTAAGCTTTACACAAATCGAATGAGGAGCCTGTAAATGTCCAATGACATTGTAAACTTCTTTTTATCCAAATATTAATCATCCAGCTGTTCTAAAGTTTTAGTACATCTTTTACCACAGTGAAAACCCAAAGAACTCCCAAAAAACAAGGGTCGAGACATGGAGGCAACCTCTTTATATAATAAGAGTAAATTACTCTTTAGCTAACCAGACTTGTTCAAGTGTGTCATATAGGTTACTGTTCTCTAAATGTGCACCTCTGGGTCACTAAACTAAATTAAGCGAGTCACTCAACATCACCAACATGCCATGTCATCATTACCACACCACATCAGATGAGTGAGTCAGAGTAGTTATGTGTGGAAGCCCATGTCTGTTCTGCATTCTTAAACTTCCCGTATACCCATATGGCCATATGTGGCCACCACTGAATAAAAACCTGTTCTAATTCCATGATCACCCTATCTCCTTGATTCTAGCCAAATAACCCTCTATTTTCAAAGATCCCTTCCCCATCTCACATCATTTTGTCACTGAGAAACAATCTCTCCCCAAATCCACCATCATCTAAGTTTTTAACTACAAAAGGTCTAGCATTAGTACCACCAAAACAAAAGAAGAGTGTATCGTACTCTGTTCCTGATTTGTTTCATTACCCATCCATTCCCTACATACATATCAGTTTATTGGAGTGAAATAAGCCAACACAAGTGCCTGACTCGGTCACAGCATTTCGTTGCGCAGCTGAGGGACTTCCTCGCAAGTATCCAGGCAAGAACAGGCACAGCGCCCAGAAATCCAAAAGAAACAAAAGCATGCTGAGAGAGAAAGAGGGTGGGAAGCGAGAAACGTACCGGGCATGATGGCAGCAGATGAGGCGGTGACCTGCTGATTCTTGCAGCACGCAGTGGTGGGAAATTTCTGCAAAGGGAACACCAACTGAAATGCTCAAAAAGTATACAGCACGCATGTTTCCTTTATGCTCTTCTTGCCTAAAGCAACATGAACTCATGGTAAGTTTCATCACAAACGAGCCAAACAACTACAGCACACAGCATATTGTCATAGGTTGAATAGAAAAAAAACAAGGCATGCAAGGGCACTCCCATGCTCCATACGTAACTATGCCAAGTTGCTGACACACCCATTCAACATGGCATGGCTGTTACGTGCAGTCAACCATTTAATTTAATTTAGTGATCTAGATGTGCAAATTACAAGGATGGTGACATATTTGACACACTTTAATATGCTAAGTAGCCTAGAGTGTAATCTGCTCTTTAATTAAGCTGAGACGCTGACTCGTCTATTGCCAAGATTCCTTCCCCTTCCCACATCAATTTCTTTTCACTGAGAAACAATCGCTCCCAAAATCCACCATCATCTTAACTACAGAAGGTCTATCATTAGTACCACCAAAACAAAAAGAAGAGTGCATGGCCCTCTGTTCCTGATTCGTTTCATTACCCACCCATTCCCTATAGACATCGGTATATTGGAGCGAAATTAACCAACATTTGTGCCCAATTCGGTCACAGCATTCACCGAGCAGGTGAGGGACTTCCTCGCAAGTATCCAGGCAAGAACAGGCATGGCACCAGAAATCCAAAAGAAACAAAAACACCCTAAGAGAGAAAAAGGTTGGACGGAAGCAAGAAACACACCGGGTATGATGGCAGCGGATGAGGCGGTGACCTGCTGATTCTCACAGCACACAGTGGTGGGAAATTTCTGCAAAAGAAACACCAACTGAAATGCTCAAAAAGTATACAGGCATGCATCTTTCCTTTAAGCTCTTCTCGCCCAAAGCAACATGAACCAATGATAAGTTGCATTCGTGATTAAGCCAAACAACTACAGCACACTGCCTAACTATACCCTGTAGAATACAACTTAGATATCAAATAGTGCTACTCCCTCCAATCCAAATTAATTGACGCAATCTCTACACAATGTAAGTAAGATAATGTATAGAGTTGCGTCAATTAATTCAGATTGGAGGGAGTAAAATAAATCTCAAATTTTAAGCATGTCTTATCAGCTTAGCCCCCTCAGGATTATCCTTCAAGCTCCACCACAGCTAAGTTGCTGGCACACCCATCATGATTTTTATGCGCAGTCACCCATTTAATTTAGTTTAGAGATCTAGATGTGTCCATTAAAAGGATGGCAACATGTTTGACACACTTCAGTATGACTACAAGGGTGGGAACTGAGTAACGCACCAAGCACAATGGTGGCGAATGAGGCGGTGACCTGTCAGTTCTTGCCGTGCGCAGTGGTGGAAAATTTCTGCAAAGGAAACACCAACCGAAATGCTCAAAAAGTATACAGCATTCATCTTTCCTTTAAGCTCTTCTCACCCAACACAAGATGAGCCCATGATTAATCAATTGCATTCATAATTGAGCCAAACAACTAGACATCACACCGTCTAACTATATCCTTTATAATACAACTTAGATATCAGATAATGCTCAAAAATTCTCAAATTTTAAGCATGTCTTGTCAGCTTAGCCCCCTCAACATTCTCATCTGAGCTCCGCCATTGCTCCATACATAACTAAGCTAATTCGCTGACACACCCATCAAAGGTTATTATGTGCAGCCACCCCTTTAATTAAGTTTAGTGATCCAGATGTGCAAATTAAAAGGATGGTGGCATATTTGACAACTTGTTCAATATGTTAAGTGAGCTAGAGTGTAATCTGCTCTTCAATTTAAGTTGAGAGGCTGACTTCTCTGGTGCCGTGACCCCTGCCCCTTCCAGCACCATCTTTCCACCAGTGAAAAAACATCTCTCCCCAAATCTATCATCATCTTATCACTAGCATAAAATGTCTATCATTAGTACCAGCAAAACAGAGGAGAAGCGCACTGTCCTCTGCTCCTGATTCATTCCACTACCCATCCATCCCATTCCCTACAGACATAGCGATAGATCTGGGCAAAATAAAGCACAGACATCCACGATTCAGTGGCCGCATTTCATCGAGCAGACAAGGGACTTCCTCGAACACATTCAGGTGAGACCAAGCGCGGCACCCAGAAATCCAAAAGCAACAAAAACACACTGAGAGAGAAAAAGGAGATGGCGACAAGGGCGGGAACTGAGAAACGCACCGAGCACGATGGCGGCGGACGAGGCGGTGGCCTGTGAGCTCCTGCCGTGTGCAGTGCCGGGAAATTTCTGCAGAGGAAACACCAACTGAAATGTTCAGAATGTATATGGCATACTACATCTTTCCTTTATGCTCTTCTTCCCAAAGCAAGACGAACGGATGACAAGTTGCGTTCATAATTGAGCCAAATAACTGCAGCAAAGCAGCATATGCTCGTAGGTTGAATAAAAGAAAAAGGAAAAACAAGGCACTGTAAGGGGGCTCCCATGTTTTGAACCCATGGCAGAGCTTCCCTGTGACCAAGGGGGGCTTGGCCCCTGCCTAATCTAGCTTACATATATCCTTAATAATACTACAACTTAGATATCAAATAATGCTCAAATTTTAAGCATGTCTCGTCAGCTTAGCCCCCTCAGCATCCACTACACTGTACTCCCTCTGTTCCTAAGTATAAGCCGTTGGGGGAGTTCAGTTTACACTCCCCCAATGACTTATATTTAGGAACAGAGGGAGTACATAACTACGCTAAGTTGCTGACACACCCATTCAACGTGGCAAGGTTGCTATGTGCAGTCACCCATTTAGTTTAGTTTAGAGATCTAGATGTGCACATTAAGAGGATGGTGACATATTTGACACACTAGTTCAGTATGCCAAGTGGCATAGAGCGTAATCTGCTCTTGAATTCAAGCCGAGAGGGTGACTCCTCTGGTGCCGCGATCCCTGCCTGTTCCCGTACCATTATTCTATTCCCCCGGTGAAAAAACATCTATCCCCAAATCTAACACCCTCTTAATAACTAGTAGTAGTACAAAATGTCTGCCATTAGTGCCAGCAAACACAGAGGAGAAGCGCACTGCCCTCTGCTCCTGACCCCGTTGTTTCCTTACCCACCCATCCCATCCCCTGCGGACACGACGACAGATCGGGGCGGAACAGACCACGGCCGGCCGCCCCCGATTACCGCCGCGGCGTTCCGTCGAGCGGGCGAGGGCCGCCCTCGAACCCGTCCGCGCGCGGAGATCCAGAAGCGGCGCGGACTCGCCGGGAGAGAAACGGGGATGGCCGCGGGGTGGGGGGGCGGCGGGAACCGAGGAACGCACCTGGCGGAGCCGCGGACGGGGCAGTGGCCTGCCGGGTCTCGCGGCGCGCGGTGGCGGGCGCGGCGGAGGGGAGGAGGGGATCGGAGCTCGTGGCTTGGCGCGCCGCCTGGGGGAGGGGGCGGCAGATGGGTGTGGTGGTTTTGGGGGGGACGGAGGCGGGGTGGGGATTTTGGGGGGTGGGAGGAGGGAAAGGGCGCGCGGTTTCCCTCCCTCGCAGCGAAAAAAACCCGGAGGCATTTCCCTTCCGCGCGCGCTCCCCACTACTACGGGGTGGATCCAAATTCCAAAACAAGATCCATCCCCGGAGAGCGGCAACCAAAAAACCTGGCCAACTGGGCCGACCGCCCCTACCTACGTCTCGCCTTCAGCGAGGCCTACGGGACCCTCCCTCCTGGAATATCCTATTTGCCGCTCGTTGCGTCAAACTGCCGGCGCTTCGCACAGGCGAGCGACCGAGCAGCGACGCAACGGGCCGGCCCGTTTAACCGTTCCTGCGCTCCCGGTTTTGGGAACCTTCTAGAGGTTCCCAGCTGGGTTTTTTCCGGTTTTGGGAACCTTCTAGAAGGTTCCTGAACCGGTTTTTTTATTTTCCTTTCTTTTTCTATTTCTGTTTATTTTTATTTTTTATTTTCTTTTTTGTTTTTCAAGTTTATGTTTTCTCTCTCAAAAAAATGTTCACGCTTTTACAAAAATGTTCAAAATTTCAAAAATGTATGTGTTTTCAAATTTTGTTCATAAATTCAAAAAATGTTCGGAATTTTTAAAAACTATTTTGTGTTAACAAAATTGTTCAGAATGTTTTTGCTCAAAATTTTGACAACTTTTAAAAAAATGTTCGCGATTTCAAAAAATATTTCCGTTTCAAAAATTGTTTGCAACTTTCCAAAAATGTTCTTTTAAAAGCACGAACATTCTTTTAAAAATTTGTTCTCAAGATTCAAAAATTGTTCATGCTTTCAAAAATTGTTCGAGCTTCCAAATTTGTTCTCCATTTCAAAATTTGTTCTCAACATTCAAAAATTGTTCGTGCTTTAAAAAATTGTCCGCGCTTCTAAATCTGTTCTCCATTTTAAAATTTGTTCTCAACATTCAAAAATTGTTCGCGCTTAAAAAATTGTTCTCCATTTCAAAATTTATTCTCAACATTCAAAAATTGTTCGTGCTTTCAAAAATTGTTCGTGCTTCCAAATTTGTTCTCCATTTCAAAATTTGTTCTCAAGATTCAAAAATTGTTCATGCTTTCAAAAATTGTTCGTGCTTCCAAATTTGTTCTCCATATCAAAATTTGTTTTCAACATTCAAAAATTGTTCATGCTTTAAAAAATTGTCCGCGCTTCTAAATCTGTTCTCCATTTCAAAATTTGTTCTCAACATTCAAATTGTTCGCGCTTAAAAAATTGTTCTCCATTTCAAAATTTGTTCTCAACATTCAAAAATTGTTCGTGCTTTCAATAATTGTTCGTTTAAAGAAATATCACAAATTCCAAGAATATTTGGGAAATTCAAAAGTTGTTTGTGTTTCCAAATTTTGTTTTGAAATTTGAAAAATTGTTCCTGTTCAGTTTTTTGGGTAGTTTAAAAAATGTTTCCGTTCCAAAAAAATATGTTCGCGTCTCCAAAATTCGTTTGTGTGTTGAAAAAATGTTTGAGTTTTCTCAAAAAATTTCTAGTATTAAAGTACTTGCGTTGCCTGTGTATTAAAGTACACAGGCAAAAAACTGAGTATTAAAGTTTTTCTCAAAATTTCTCAAAAATATGTTTGAGTTTTCTCGCGATTTTATCTAGTATTAAAGTACTTGCGTTGCTTGTGTATGACGCAGAGCAGTAAGGCGCAGTGGCAAGCTTATTGGCTTTGCAACAGCGCGATCGCGAGTTCGAATCCTGCGCGACGCACGCCCTTTTTCTTACTTTATTTAACACTGCTGGCAGCTCATGCGTGGGCCGGCCCAGTCGGAGCAGTGCTCTATGCGAAGCTCCACCTAGTTGACGCAAAATGCGTCACATAGGAGTTCCCCTCCCTCCTCGCTGAAGGCGAGAGCGAGATGGGCCGGCCGAGGAGCGCGGGAAACCACAGCATCCTTTCTCTCCGTTCTTTATTTCGTTTTTCTGATTTTACTTTTTTGCGTTTTGTACAGTGTAAAGCATTTCAAATACGTATCTACTGCAAAATATTTGAAAATGTTGAACAAGCATTCGAAAAATGTTAAACGCGTGGAGAGAAAATGCTTATCACGTACACAAAAAAGATATAAGAATTTGTACATATTTGAAAGATGCCAATCACGCATTTGAAATTTTTTGAACAAGTATTTGAAAAATATGTTTCAAGCATCGGAAAAAGGTTAAATGTGTATAGAAAAACTGTTGACCACATATTGAAAAATGGTGGAAAAAAATTATCATGTGTATCGAAATGTTAATCAAGCATCTGGGAAAATGTTGAACAAGTATTTGAAAAATGTTTATAAAGCATCCGAAAAATGTTTTTGGTCATGTTTATGAAGCATTTGAGAAAATGAAGTGTCTGTTGCAAACATCATTGACTTACAAATTTGAAGATACCACATAAAATACTTTTTTTTTGAAGTAATAAGGATTGATCATATGAAAAATAGATGGAACAACTAAAAGAATAGTACAATGACATATTAATTGAACGATGATTTTGAGGTATATTTTCAATACATGCAGATAAGATTGTAAGGTGGAGATGAAGTCAAATATATGTGAACTGCAAAATGAGAAGATCCATGCAAGATTTTCCATATGATAGTTTCTTAAGTGAAAAAGCAATGGGAAACACACATAAAAACTAATGTCGATGCTTAGAATTGGAAAGTAACAACGACATGTGAAATGCTTTCAAGGCAATGCTAATTATATATTTGTGTTGGCGATAATCGACTTCTGAGACCAGGCTCAACTGCACCCGCGCTAACGAAAAAAATCAAAACAAATACAAGAAAAAAAATTTAAAAAATCCAAAAATTTTGTATGGTAGATAATTTGATGCGTGAGATCTGCTCCAATTTTCAAATCATTTGGACATATGAGCAGCTCTCGGCAAAAAATACAAATTCGGGGTCTGTAAAAAAGTTTACTGTTCACACACTGTTCTGACCCGGTTTGTCTTTTTTGTTGGGAGCTACTCAGATGTCTAAATGATCTAAAAATTTGAGCGGACCTCATGCAATAAATTTTCTACCACTCATTTTTTTTTGGGAATTGTTTGAATTTTTACGGTCGATGGCGGTAGGGTAACAACAGCCTCCATCAACCAACCGTGTTGGGGCTGACGTGGCATAACGGCACTACCGCCACGGTCAACGGTGGTAGGCTAGTTACGGCTACCACCACCCCCAGCAGGTTCTTTAA